>NC_135967.1:16695575-16853075 GCF_053455715.1 Rhinoraja longicauda | reverse complement strand
CATCCAGGATCACCAGTTTAAGTCCTGCCTCGGCAGCTGGGGAACTTTAAATAATTAAATATATCATGGCAAAAGGAACTATTATCAATAATGGTCACATGAAATCCCCGAATTGCAAGAATATCATGTTTAATGAATGTCCATCAGGAGGGACACATTCTCCCTTTACTACCCGCCCTGGATGTGATTCCAGACCCACGACGGCGGTTGACTCAATCTCCTCCTCAGATAACAGTGGTAATCTGGGGTGGACAATAAATGCTGGCATTGCCGGCAATGTCTCTCCTGTGAACCAATTAATAGTACGACTGCTTCTTGTGGCGTTTTGCTTTGTGAAACTTGGCTGCAGTGCCCATCATGCAGAGCAGATGGTTACGTTTCGTTTGAACAGTCTGGTCAGGACTTGCTCTGGCACAGCCTGGTGATGCCAGAGAGATTTTGTTCCACAACCTACAAACTTTCTTATTCCAAATCCTTTCAATTCCATCTGATAATCTTGTCAGAATTGTTTTCTGTTCAGACTATTTTCTTGTACAAATCTATTTCCCATTATTGAGCATGAGTGTGTCTGACAGTCCATAAAAAGTCAAATTATACTTTTAATCTTGATCTTGATCTTTAATCTTGAGCTTTTGATCTTGATTCAGTCACATCACTTCTCATTTGTGACCAGAATCATACACAGGTATATAATCCCACTAACATACCTGATTAAAAACATTTAGAGATACCAAGTTCTTCACCTCATTTTATCGGTATAATGATAATTCATTCATTAACATGGATGGTTTCATTTAAACATTCTCCCTTCATAACTCAGACCCTGGTTAAATACAAATAAACTATCTAGTTTACAGAACGATTGCCACATAGACACTGAGAATTTTGTGGAGGAGAGGTTGGGGGTTACTCTTTTCAAAAGCTTTACACTGTACCTCGGTACACGTGACAATAAACTAAACTAAAGAGCAATGACATGGAGCTGATGATGGGACAGTGGGAAGGTGTCCCTTACCTGTGCTCGGTGAGTACACTCACAGCTGATGGGTGGTTGGCACAGTATGTGAGGTACAGCGACTTTATCTGAGGCATGTGATTCAGGAAGCAGCCACCAACCTTCTGCTGAGCATCTGGCAACCTGAGGTTCAAACCATTGACGTGTTAGTCACTTGACAAATTATGGCCAGCAGCAAATGTAAACTCCCAACAATACTTTCACTTGGGGTCAGAATCATAGACAGGTATATGATTTCACTAACACACAGGGTTACAAACATTAAAGATATCAAGTTTTTCAATAGAGGCGGCACAGTGGTGCATTGACAGACCACCAGATGACCGTAGAGACCCAGGTTTAATCCTGACCTCATGCACTATCTGTGTGGAGTTTGTACGTTCACGCTGTGAACGCGTGGGTGTTACGGTTTCCTGCCACATTCCTCCCACGTTGGTGGTGGGAGGGCTGTTTCTGTGCTGTATGACTCTATGACTATGGTGCATAATTGTGGCTGAATTGACAGTGTAAAAAGATCACTGCTAGGTTGGAAGGGGAGTACTGAGGGAGAGGAGGCAAGGTCATCTTGATCTCCTGCCCTATCCTCATCTCAATTAACGTCAGTGAAAATCTTAATCCTGCTCTCACTGCCCTTACGAGGACCTGCTCTGCAGAAAGTGACTGCATCATTTGCTGCCCCACCAGTAAATACGTTAACTTCTGTGAATTGTCTATGACTGTACCGTGGTGCACCCACTAATCTTCTAAAGAACGTCACCTCCTGGAAGTGTCTTTGTGGCCTTTGATGTGATGCCTATTGACTGCATTTGTCCCTGGCTTTGCCAGGTGATGTGTGGGCACTATCTGCAGTGCACAAGCAGGACAATATCCTGGAGTTTACCCACCGTCGTCTGTGCATTACCAAACGAGCACACCGCTGCCTTCCACATGACTGATGGATTATTTGTCATCACAAGGGGGCAGTGTGCACACAGTGCTGAAGATGCTGCCAGACACCGTTTCTCCCAAAGGATCCACGGCTCTGCCTGCCAACACATTCCCTTGTCGCGCAGTCATTCCTCTCTCCAGGCAAACACGATTGACAAACCTCCCACACAGCAAGTGCACACAGCACAACTTACTTGTGCGGGTTGGAGGAGGAGCGCTAACATTAGTGTTTGTCCGAATCCCCGGGATGAATACCGAATGTGAGCAATCCCACATTCCCAAGTGAAGCGCACCCTCAGCATCTCCCTGCCCCCCTGGACGGACACGCAAAACACCCATTCCCCACCCAGCCGGTGATGATGATGACGGGTAGGTGGGCGGTCGGAAGGGTAGGTGTGTGGTCGGGTGGGTGTGTGGTCGGATGTGTGGACACAGCCACAAAGAGATTGTAAACTTCAGCCAACAAGAAAATTAATCTTTCCCAAAAAAATCCACGAGGAATGGTGAGAACAATCTGCCAGTCTCGGTGCTCATGGATGGATTCTCGACTTACTTTGCACATTCTTCCAAAGTCTGGCAAAGGCTTTGCTGAAACAAGCAGATTTCCTCCAGGTTTCCTTTCAGTGCAGTGATGTCCACAGCAGATAACCTGGAACCAGAGAAGGAATGTTTAGAATTGTAAAGTTAGGGCAGGAGTGGACACTCGGGCCATTGGGCATGCTGTCAATCTGTGACTGTCCTTGTTCCTCAACCCCTTGTGCTCTGCTTTCTCATAACTCCAAGTCCATCCATCTCACACATGCAGTGACCCATCATCGCAGCCCACCGAGTGGAGAATCAGCTGGCTTTCCACGTTCTGGGAAAACAAATATCTCCTCAACTCAGACCTAAAAGGCTAACCTCTCATTCTGAGACGATGCTCCCAGGCCCAGTTTTTAGCCTGAGGGAACAGCTTCTCAGGTTCCACCTTCTTGGGGAAGACATTGTCATGTCTCAAGATCACATTCTTTGGACATCCAGGCAAATGCAAGTCTAACTTTTTTCATTTCCTCCTGAAGAACAACTAGCTCGGATCCTGAAAATTCGATTTAAATTGTGCTTCGATTTAATATATTGACCGAATTTAATATATTGACCGAAAATTACAGGAAATAGCCAGGAGAGGCTAGGAGAGTGAGAAGCATCGCACCATACATTATTCTCAGTCACCGACTGGTCTACATCAAGCAAAACCACACTATTTAATACACACAATACTGCCATCGTGGATTCTAATCATTCCAGATACAGTACTGTCCTACAAGAAATAAGTATAGCACCTTTAGTACAAGAGGCATTCCAGATAGCTTTACACAATAATTGGCATTCATCCATACGTGGGATATTGGTAGAGATGGGATGGACAGTCAGAACCATTTTCCCAGGATTAAAGAGTAAAAGGGCAAAGATTAAAGGAGATGTGGGGGGCAAGTTTTTTTTCACAGTGGTGAGTGCCATAAACGCACTGTCAGAGGTGATGGTGGAGGCAGATATGATAGTGATGTTTAAAAGGCTTTTGGATAGGCACATGGATCTGCATAGAATGGAGGGATATGGATTATGTGCAGGCAGATAAAAGTTGATCTTGGCATCATGACAGGCACGGACAGTCAAAGTAGGCCAAAGGGCCTGTTCTTGTGCTGTTCTATGTTAACATAGAAATATAGAAAATAGGTGCAGGAGGAGGCTATTCGGCCCTTCGAGCCATATGTTCAATGTAGCCATGAGCCCGATAATTGATATTGGGTTGAGGAATAGGTTAAAAGAAGGCATCTTGGGGAAGACAGAGTGAGCGGAGGTGAGGTTTGGGGAGGGAATTCCAGAGCTGATGGCACAACCTCCATTGATGGGAAGTCAAAGTTAGGGATGATAGTGAGGCCAAAATTGGAATAGTGTGAGACCTGGGAAGGGTATATGGCTGAGTAAATTAATAAGAAGAGACTTCAGGTAAGTGCAAGAATGGTAAGACCACGCCGCTAGTAGACGGCGCCCGTGCAGGTGACCCTGGAGTGGTGTGCAGTTGAGTGAAGGTGACCCGGACAGAGCAGGACCTGGGATACTAACTTATCATTGGCCTGCAGCGATCGCAGGTAGGTGCTGAGCAGCACCTGCAGCTCCTTTGCAAAATCGTGTTCATTGTCCAAAATATTCTGTATAACCTGAGGGAACAAAAAGAACATTTATCTGTTACTCCAGGTATAAGCACAGCATGACGATCGGCACAGATTAATTGCTTTGAGCTACTCATCAGTATGTACTTTTAAGATTCAGGTACATTTTAATTAACCAGCACATTCAAACTAGGTGACGTTTTTAAGTTATTTTTGCCCAATATGAAATGTCATGGGGCAGCTCTGGCTGTCTGGCCCATTGTGAATGTCACATGCTTCACACAGTTCACACTCTCTGTCCTCTCCCCAAAACTAATCTCTGGAAACAGATGCAATACAAACCATCCTGTGGTGAACGTGGTAACTAATGACGCAAGCCTCAAGCTGCTGTAAGTGACTCTGTAGGTTCACAGAATTCACTGTGACAGAACGCACAGCCTAAAAGGCCTGTCCAGTTACGCGATTTTTAATGCGACTGCCGGCGACTGTCAAAGTCGTAGCAGATCGACGAAATTTTCTTTGACCCTATGACAATTACCACGACAATGCCGAGTCAGGTCGATACAAGTTACTTTTTTTGTGAAACTAGCACCTGGCTAAGAGATTACACCGTCTTCAGAAACATCGCGAAATTCCCATGCTTACCTGACCGTCAAACGGTCGCCTCCAATCTACCTGTCAAATGTCCTGACGGTAAATAAATTGCTTAAACAAAACTATCTTCTGGTATCTTCAAATGCCTTTTCTTAATTTAATATTACGTGCTTCTAAATGCATCTGCGACAACCTAGCAAACCTGGGGACAGCATGCGACAGCACCCGCAATAAGCTACGATACCTGACGACAAGCCAGCTGTCGCCGAGAAATTTCTAGAAGGTAAATTTTTCCGTGACGCGCCATTGAAGCTCACGATCATGCCCGCGACACCTGGCGAACGTTCGGTGACAGCCTAGTCGCCGGCAGTCGCCTTAAAATCGCCTAACTGGGACAGGCCCTTAAAGGACAGACATTTTACCCTGTGTAGATACTGCTGCTCCACTGTACTGTACCCTGTGATCAGAATGTACACTTTCACAACACCAATCACTTCAATACAGTGACCGTAGGAGTGGGCTAGTGGATGAGTATCCTGTGGAGTATGACTAACCTCACATATGTCAGCGCCCTTCCGCTATCTACAGGCAAGTCTGGAGTGTGATGGAATACTCCCCAATTGTCTGCACGAGTGCAGCCTCAATATTTCCAAAACCCGATGAAGCAGCCCCTTGATCGGCACTCCAAACATTCATTGCTTCCACCGTCGAGCTGTGGTAGAAGCAGTGTACATTGTCTAGCGAGGCGAATGCGACAGAACCTCCCAAACCTACAGCCCCTACCGCCAAGGACAAGGGCACAGGAGACCGCCACTCGCAGGCTCCCCTCCGAGTCGCACATCACCCAGACCTGGAAACATCTTGTTCCTGCTTCACTGTCACGGGGCCTGAACATTGGAACATTCTCCCAAACAGCACCGCGGGAGCATTAGGCAGCAGGGATATACAATAAATACTGGCCTTTCCAGCAATGCTCCCATGCTGAAAAATGAACAAAAAACTGGAAATGGAGTGAAGTATGTCACCTGCTGCATGAAAAGAAATACTGAAAGATACTATTAGCTATGCCCTGTGGAATGGTAGCGGTTAGTGCTGTTCATGCAAGGATGTTTATCAACTGTTCTAGCTTGCAAGACAGATTACTCAATCTCTGCAGAGGCAAGCTGTCTTCTCCTGACCGAGTCCCAACTCTGATTGGTTTGGCTGTAGTGAAGGTGAGCTTGCAGGGTTAAGGAAGAGTTGCACATGTCTAGCTGTGGAACATAGCCACACACTTGCATGCACAGAAGTGGAGGCGTCACAATGGCACAAAGGTAGAATTGCTGCCTCACAGTGCCAGAGACCCAGGTTAAATCCTGACTACAGTTGCTGTCTGAGTTTGCACATTCTCCATGTAACTGCCTAGGTTTTCTCTGGGTGATGCTCTGCCAGGCCTGTATTGCTGCTATCTTTAGTTTATGCTTGTTTTGGGAGCTAGTCCCCTTCAGTTTTCTCTTCAGCATATAAAAGGCAAGCTCAATTGGGTGCTCTGGCTTCCTCCCACACACTAAAGACATACAGGTTTGTAGGGCAATTAGCTTTGGTATTTCGGTAATTGTAAAATTATCCCTAGTGTGTAGGATAGTGCTAGTGTAGGGGGTGATCGCTGGTCAGTATCGCTGGTCGCTGTCGACTCAATGAGCTGAAAGGCCTGTTTCCGCACTGTATCTCTAAACTAAACTAAACGACAGGTGTGGAAGAAGGGTTTATTTTAAATATTGATGTTTTTGTGTGAAAGGCTTGGTGTGGGTCAGAGACTGCAAAAGTGCAGTGCCCTCCATAATGTTTGGGACAAAAACCCATCATTTATTTATTTGCCTCTGTACTCCACAATTTGAGTTTTGTAATAGAAAATATTACATGTGGTTAGTTGTACAGGGCCCTAGTGAGACCGCACAGGGCCATAGTGAGACCGCACCTGGAGTACTGTGTGCAGTTTTGGTCTCCAAATTTGAGGAAGGATATTCTTGCTATTGAGGGCGTGGAGCGTAGGTTTACTAGGTTAATTCCCGGAATGGCGGGACTGTCATATGTTGAAAGACTGGAGCGACTAGGCTTGTATACACTGGAATTTAGAAGGATGAGAGGGGATCTTATCGAAACGTATAAGATTATTAAGGGGTTGGACACGTTAGAGGCAGGAAACATGTTCCCAATGTTGGGGGAGTCCAGAACCAGGGGCCACAGTTTAAGAATAAGGGGTAGGCCATTTAGAACAGAGATGAGGAAAAACTTTTTCAGTCAGAGTTGTGAATCTGTGGAATTCTCTGCCTCAGAGGGCAGTGGAGGCCAATTCTCTGAATACATTCAAGAGAGAGCTAGATAGAGCTCTTAAGGATAGCGGAGTCAGGGGGTATGGGGAGAAAGCAGGAACGGGGTACTGATTGAGAATGATCAGCCATGATCACATTGAATGGCGGTGCTGGCTCGAAGGGCCGAATGGCCTACTCCTGCACCTATTGTCTATTGTCTATTGTTAAAGTGCACATTGTCAGATTTTAATAAAGGCAATTTTTATACATTTTGGTTTCACCGTGTAGAAATTCCAACAGTGTTTATACATAGTCCCCACATTTCAGGGCACCATAAAGTTTAGGACACAGCAATGTCATGTAAATGAAAGTAGTCATGTTTAGTATTTTGTTGCATGCAATGACTGCTTGAAGTCTGCGATTCATGGACATCACCAGTTGCTGGGTGGCTTCTCTGGTGATGCTCTGCCAGGCCTGTATTGCAGCCATCTTTAGCTTATGCCTGTTTTGGGGGCTAATCCCCTTCAGTTTTCTTTTCAGCATATAAAAGGCATGCTCAATTGGGTTCAGATCGAGTGATTGACTTGGCCACTCAAGAATTTACCATTTTTTAGCTTTGAAAAACTCCTTTGTTGCTTTAGCAGTATGTTTGGGATCATTGTCTTGCTGCAGAATGAACCGCCGGTCAATAGTTTTGAGAACTTGATGGGATGTGTCTATACACTTCAGAATTCATTATGCTACTACCATCAGCAGTTGTTTCATCAAAGACGATAAGTGAGTCAATACCTTCAGCAGCCATAAATGCCCAGGCCATAACACCCCCATCACCGTGTTTCATAGATGAGGTGGTATACCTTGGATTTTGGGCAGTTCCTTCTCTCCTCCATACTTTGTTCTTGCCATCACTCTGATATGTTAATCTTCGTCTCATCTGTCCACATGACCTTTTTCCAGAACTGTGGTTGCTCTTTTAAGTACTTCTTGGCAAATTGTAACCTGGCCATCCTATTTTTGCAGCTAACCAGTGGTAGCCTCTGTATTTCTGTCCATGAAGTCTTCTGTGGACAGTGATCATTGACAAATCCACACCTGACTCCTGAAGAGTGTTTCTGATCTGTCGCACAGGCGTTTGGGGATTTTTCTTTATTATAGAGAGAATTCTTCTGTCATCAGCTGTGGAGGTCTTCCTTGGCCTGCCAGTCCCTTTGCGATTAGTAAGCTCACCAGTGCTCTCTTTCTTCTTAATGATGTTCCAAACAGTTGATTTTGGTAAGCCTAAGGTTTGGCTGATGTCTCAAACAGTTTTATTCTTGTTTCTCAGTCTCATAATGGTTTCTTTGACTTTCATTGGCACAACTTTAGTCCTCATGTTGATAAACAGCATTGAAAGTTTCCAAAGGTGATGAAAAGACTGGAGGAAAGACGAGGTGCCAAGAGCTCTCTTATACCTGCATTAATGAGGCATTTAAACACACCTGAGCAATTACAAACACCTGTGAAGCAATGTGTCCCAAACATTATGGTGCCCTGAAATGGGGGGACTGTGTATAAACACAACTGTAATTACTACATGGTAAAACCAAAATGTATAAAAATACCCTTTAAAAAATCTGACAATGTGCACTTTAATCACATATGATTTTTTTAAAATTACAAATCTCAAATTGTGGAGTACAGAGGCAAATAAATAAATGATTGGTCTTTGTCCCAAACATTATGGAAGGCACTGTACATCCAGAATGAAACACAGACACAGCATGTTTGACGTTCTGGTACTGACGGAGTGAATGACACCTCTGCTGATCCTACTCTGTCACCAGGCTACATGAAACTAAGATTTCACCTGCAATTTGTGACATCTTAGAATAAAATATGTGCTGTGACTCACTATCTACTAAAAATCCCCAGCCAAAACAGTGTTCTCTACAGTGGATAGGAACAGCTAAGTCAGGAGCCACAACTACTTTACTCGGAGGTTGGTAAAAGCACTGGTGCCAAAAACATTTGCTGGGACAGTCTCACAGAATGGGCACGTGATATAATCTCTCCTGATGGTTAACAGGGGACATTGGTGTACTGATGGATGGAACTGGAGATTACCAAATCAATCTTGAATCAGAATTGAGATTTAAAAACTGGTCAGGCTTAAAATGGTGTTGAAGCTATCAGACTGTGGTGATTTCTGGCATCCTTTTCTGTCCAGGTCACATGGTTCTAACGTCAAAGATGTTAATTCTTAAATACTATCTGGGTTCCACCATCAACAACTTTGCTGATGACTGAGTGGTCACTGGGCAGTAATTACCCAGGTTGCTCTGTGTAGACAAGACGTACAAGGCAATTTTCCACATTGTTGGGTATACTGTAACTGTACTAGAACAAGCTGGCCAGACGCTTGGCAAAAGCTAGAGTACACAAGGTGGTATGCGGTCTCATCCGATAACTTTTGCTGCATCTCATGGGGAATTTCCAGTGACATTACTATAGACACTTTGAATAGGAAAACAAGTGGTTAATCATCAATCTCAGGACATTCCATGGCATTATGTGATCACAGGAGGACTTTTCAGCTGTGGTAATATGAAGACAATGCAGCACATAGCAAGATTTCACAGAGTTTGAAGAATGGTCCTGACTCAAAACCATCTGTCCATTCCCTCTACAGATGCTGCCTCACCTACTGAGTTCCTCCAGCACCTTGTTTCTCCCACAAACAGATATGTGGTAAACAATCTTTCCATTTGTTGTTTTGGCATTGGGACTGGGCAAGCCAAGACAGGGCAAGACGGCAGCAATCACTTCCCTGTTTGTCTATAAACAGAGTTTACGAGAATGTTGCCAGGACTCAAGAGCCTATACTATAGGGAGAGGTTGGGCAGGCGAGGAGCGCAAGCTGAGGTGTGATCCGATAGAGATGTATAAAATCATGAGATTCATGGAATAGATAGGGTGAATGCACATTTTACCCAGAATAGAGGAATCAAGAACTAGAGGACAGGTTTATGATAAGAGCGGAAAGATTTAATAGGAACGCGAGGGGCAACCTTTTCACTCATAGAGTGGTGGAGATATAGAATGAGGAACGAGGAGTTGGGCCGATGGGTCTGTTTCCGTGACTCTAGAACAGCGTTGTAGATCACTTACATTTATTTTATAAAACAGATCTGCCTTTGACTTAATTTGCATTCATTTTGCATATCCAATACCACAACACATTGGGATGTAGGTAGCTAACAGAACTTGCCTTCAAGATATTTAGTTAAATAAATATTAGATGAAAGCTGAAGACTATGTTACGCCCACTCGTGTGTTGACAGAAGATAAAGAATGCATTTCCTGAACAATCTCAAATACCCCTCGCGTGACAATGGCATCACGATATCACTCCCATAGAAGAATATCTGGTTTCCTAGTTCCATGACGAGTACATTGATTTCCTTTGGGTGCCCGCATGGTTAGTGGAGAGCTCTCTCATTACCAGGCAGAGGGTCCTGGGATGAAGCCCCATGGCAGAGACATGGTTCAGAATGAGTGCTGTCCTGTCACATGCCATCATTCAGATGCAGATAAGGTTCTACCTGATCATCCACGTGGCCTAAAAGATACCATGGTTTGACTGAATGATAAATAAATTAGATATACCATTATTTATCTCTGAAATATCTGTTGAAAATAAATAATCAATTATTTCAGTGATCACACTTTGTAAGCTGCATAGCATTCTGGAACACCCAAGGGTGTAAAAGGCACAGCAGAAATGCAAGGCTGCTATGAAAAAGGAAGGTTACATTGACTGTTGCCCACATGCCCCATGGTAGGGAGGGTCCAACTGCAGAGCAGCAGCTACATTGTACGTCAGTTCTGGAGAAAGCCAGGCTGAGGGGGGAGCTCCACTTCAAACATATGCTGTCAGATGTTCAGACTGCTTCTGTTGAGAAAGCTATGTCAAGACAAAAGGCAAGGGGAGGGGAGAGAGAGGGCTTTGATGCAGAATGCGAGTGTGGGACGAGATTCACATTGTGTGAGCCCAGGGCTGTGCCGACAGATGAAGAGCAGATAGTAATTTATAAAAATAGCAAATGATACCAGTTAAAAACGGTCAGTTCCTTTGTCCCAATTTAAAACGAGATATTTTGTAAACAGATTACAAGCTACATTACATGCAATATTTCATTAAATAGAATTACAGCAATTGAAATAGAGCCAAGCCAGGAAGGCACTTACCAAACTGTAATAATTCTTTGTAACAGAAGGTGTCTCATGTCCTTTCAGCGACTTGGGGGAAAGTGGCTTATCTGCAAGTGAATAATATGTTTGCTAAGTTATTAAATCAGACCACATCTGAAGCATAATGAGCAATTGTGGACGACAGATGCTAGTTTATTAAAAAAAACTGAGTGCTGGAGTAACTCAGTGGGTCAGGCAGTACCTCTGGAGAACATGGATAGGTGATGTTTTGGATAGGGACCCCTCTTTAGACTGGTTTGAGGGGGAGGAAAGCTGGTAGAGGGGGACAAAGGCCAGCGATGAAAAGACAGGTGTATGACAAAAGGACTGAAGAATTGTGCATTTTGAAGCTAGAGGAAGGATTGTAGGTGGAAAGGGAGGAGGAGGGGAGAAATAAGTACGTCCAGGAGAGGCAGAGGGGATAGGAGCAGGGGAGAAAGGGAGGGGGGGGGCGGGGAGAGTTGTATGTAGTTAACTAAAATTGATTCAATGTTCATACCAGCGGGTTGTAAGCTGTCCAATATGAAGTGCTGTTCCTCCAGTTTGCCTGTGGCCTCACTCTGGCAATGAAGGAGGCCCAGGACAAAAAGGTCAGTGTAGGAAGAGGAGTTAAAATGGTTAATAACCGGGAGATCCAGCAAGCCTTGGTCCATGTCTGACAAAAAGGTCACTGAGTCTACGCTTGGTCTTGCTGATGTACAGGAGGCCACATCGGGAACACTGGATGGAGTGGATAAGGTTAAAGGAGGTACAGTGCCCTCCATAATGTTTGGGACAAAGACCTATCATTTATTTATTTGCCTCTGTGCTCCACAATTTGAGATTCGTAAGAGAAAAAAAAATCACATGTGGTTAAAGTGCACATTTGTCAATTTTTTTTAAAGCCATTTTTATACATTTTGGTTTCACCATGTAGAAATTACAGCTGTGTTTATACATAGTCCTCCCATTTCAGGACACCATAATGTTTGGGACACATGGCTTCACATGTGTTTGTAATTGCTCAGGTTTGTTTAATTGCCTCCTTAATGCAGGTATAACAGAGCTCTCAGCACCTAGTCTTTGCTCCAGTATTTCCATCACCTTTGAAAACTTTTGTTGCTGTTTACCAGCATGAGGACCAAAGTTCTGCCAATGAAAGTTAAAGAAGCCATTATGAGACTGAGAAACAAGAATAAAAATGTTTGAGACATCAGCCAAACCTTAGGCTTACCAAAATCAACTGTTTGGAACATCATTAAGAAGAAAGAGAGCACTGGTGAGCTTACTAATCACAAAGGGATTGGCAGGACAAGGAAGACCTCCACAACCGATGACAAAAGAATTCTCTCTATAATAAAGAAAAATCCTCAAACATCTGTCCGACAGTTCAGAAACACTCTTCGGGAGTTTGGTGTGGATTTGTCAATGAGCACTGTCCGCAGAAGACTTCATGAACAGAAATAGAGGCTACACTGCAAGATGCAAACCACTGGTTAGCTGCAAAAATAGGATGGTCAGGTTACAGTTTGCCAAGAAGTACTTAAAAGTGCAACCACAGTTCTGGAAAAAGGTCTTGTGGACAGATGAGATGAAGATTAACATACCAGAGTGATGGCAAGAGCAAAGTATGGAGGAGGGAAGGAACTGCCCAAGATCCAAAGCATACCACCTCATCTGTGAAACACGGTGGTGAGGGTATTATGGCCAGGGCATGTATGGCTGCTGAAGGTACTGGCTCACTTGTTGTCATTGATGATACAACTGCTGATGGTAGTAGCATAATGAATTCTGAAGTGTATAGACACATCCTATCTGCTCAAATTCAAACAAATGCCTCAAAACTCATTGGCCGGCGGTTCATTCTACAGCAAGACAATGATCCCAAACATACTGCTAAAGCAACAAAGGAGTTTTGCAAAGCTAAAAAATGGTCAATTCTTGAGTGGCCAAATCAATCACCCGATCTGAACCCAATTGAGCATGCCTTTTATATGCTGAAGAGAAAACTGAACTGGACTAGACCCCAAAACAAGCATAAGCTAAAGATGGCTGCAATACAGGCCTGGCAGAGCATCACCAGAGAAGACACCCAGCAACTAGTGATGTCTATGAATCGGAGACTTCACGCAGTCATTGCATGCAAAGGATATGCAACAAAATACTAAACATGACTACTTTCATTTACATGACATTGCTGTGTTCCAAACTAGTGGTCTGTCCCCTTTGGAAATCAATGCCGCCCATCTCCTCACTCACTGTCTCTTCTCTGTATCTTACAACTTGAGTGTCAAGCTTCTGCAGTCAGACGCAGTTGGCAGTACAATGCTGCTCCAAAAAGTAACAGGGTTTCAGTAAAAACATATGCTCTAATTCCTGGGTATTGATCCGGTGTAAAATGCACAATTAAGCATTTGAGCCCTGGTTGAGGAGGAAGCTTTGAATCCAGCAGGCTATTTATCATTCAGTTTTGCTTTGTAGCCTTGGCACTGTGGTGGGCCGAGCCACCTGATGGGCTGCACCAGTACAGAATGCCAGGCTTACTATTTACTCTGACCATGAAATATGGTGGCTAGTAGGTGAAGTACTGACACAAACAAGGGGCTTTTAGCTTATGCAGTGTGATTTCAAAGGCAGGATGTAGAAAACTAAATGTGAGTCCAGAGCAGAGAACAGAGTGACATGGGACATAAACGTACAGATGAAGATCAGGAGGCAATTCAAACCCACTAACATTTAATAAAATCATGGCCTCCCTGTCTTAACCTCAATTCTGTATCGCCATTTACAAATGGTAACGTTCCTGCCCCCACCCGACCCATGATTATCAAGTATCTCTCTCTCTGCGCCTACAGGTAGTTCTGCTGTAACGTGATAGCTGTATTTCTACGAAGGTTTGTGTTATAGAGAATCATGTTATTAAACCAATTGCGTCAATGGGGAAACGTGGGTTAGGAGCAGGAGAGTTTTAGACTCACAAATACAAAGCTTTTTCCCCCTGCAGATCTTTTTAATACCTATAAGTTTATTTTTGTTACTGCGAGTTAAAACTACTCAAGGCTGAATGTTACATGTGGCATTCAACATCTACAGTTCTTTGTGTCTCCTTGAAGCCCTCTAACCACCTGTGATGCCACTTTCAGGGAGCTGTAGACTTAAACCCCTCCCCCCCAGGTCTCTACCCAACATTGATTTGTGCGCTTCCACTTATTGTTAATATCATATCCAGATTTGCCATTCCAAAAAGCACCTTCTCACAGTTATTGGGATTAAATTCTCTCTCCCAACACCATGTCCAACTTTATATTTGAGCTGTGCCCTGCTGTAGCCACAGACAACCTCCCTCGCTATCCACACAGCACCAAATATCATGTCAGTTTATTAATCATATTTCCTACATTCACATCCAAGTGGTTAATGTACATCAAGATCATTTTCATCTACAAAATTTATTGCAGTCAATCATCCAAGTTTCACAGCAACATATCGCAAACCAGCAACCTTTACCTTGAAGAAGGACAAGGGCAGTAGGAGCAAGGGAACACCACTGTAGTCGTGTCTCTCTACAAGTTGCACATTATCCCGACTTTGAAATATATTGCTGTCTTTCTTCATTGAAAGTCAAAATCCTTGGCTGCCTTTCCTGATAGCACTGCTGGAGCACCTCCACCAGAAGGATTGCAGTAGTTCAAGGCGATAGCTCACCACTACCTTTTTGGGCAATAAAATGGGGCATTAAACGCAGGCTTCACTGGTGACCACCCACATGGCATAAGTTAGTAATAGTCATGGTGAATTGTACAGATAAGGGGCTAAAGAAAATTAAAAATGAGTTTTCAGAGAGTAAGACCAAGATGGCTGCTAAAAGCTATCAATATTTTCAAGAACAGGTTTACTGTCAATTATCTACTTTGTGTGCAGCCACCAGATAGTTGACAAAATAAATTATGTCTATTTTATTTGATGCAGAAAATTGGAAAAAAGACAGAATGTGCAAAATAATGAAAACTTTCATGCCTCTCACTTAGATGGGCACCGTGATTTAGAAACTTAACCGACTATGCTGGCCAGAGGTCAGGCGGGGCACTCACCATTGGCTTTTATCTCCCGAACATAGTTGCTGGGGAACCATCCTGACCTTCCTTTGAACGAGCCTTCCCACCATCCTCCGTCTTCAACTCGAGTGACATAAAGAATGTCGCCTTTCGAGAACGAGAGCTCGTCCTCGTTGTTCTGCTTGAAGTTGAACTTGGCTTTCACCACCATCTGATGGCTCCCATTCTCAGTCATCTCCTGAAACAAACAGTCGCTCACTTATCAGACAGACGTTGTAGTGAAGTGGTCAGAGAGATGGAATAGTTCAGCTGTGGAACAGGCCATTCAGCCCCTTCTACCTGTTCTGCTACACCATGAAACCAGTGCTGATTTAATTTAGTTTAGAGATACAGCATGGAAACAGGCCCTTTGACCCATCAAGTCCACGCCAATCATCAATCACCCATTTAAACTAGTTTTATGTCATTCTGTTTTCGAATCCTCTCCCTGCACATTAGGGACAATTTTTATATAGGCAAATTAACTGACAAACCTGCACGTCTTTGGGACATTGGAGGAAACGGGAACACACGGAGATACCCAAAAGGTCACAGAGAGAATGTGCAAACTCCTGACAGACAGCACCCAAGGTCAGGATCGAACCCTAGTCTGGTGCTGTGAAGCAGCAGCTTTATCAATTGCGCCACTGTGTCACCCATTTATCCATCTTAACCCCTGCATTTTTTTTATACCTTAAGTTAAAATAATCTAATCGGTAGATTAATAGTTTAAATAGCTTAATAAAAGGAAAATATTATCCGGGGTTCAAAAGTATTGATGGCAATTTTTAAGTTGTGGAAATAATAACAATCCATGTTTAATATGAACCACACAATCATATTGCACAGGAGACCAATCAGTCCATTACACCTGTGCTGGCTCCATGTAAGTCCTGCCGTACTTGTATAACATTGTATGAGGATAATTGTGCATTAACTATATGAACATTAAGGATTGTTTTTTGTCTAAATTTGGCATAGTCGGGGAAAATTTGCTCCAGTTAAGAAATAATTATTGTCTGTGGGAGATTGTTTGCATAACACATTTGGGGGGGGTGGTCCACAGGGGACTGAGGTGCATCATTTTTGAAGTATTCTGAAGGTGAGACCTTAACAACACTCAATCACTTCAAGATGCATCAGGGGATTCAGCAGTGTTCTTTAAACAGCAAGGAGGAAATAGAACTCACTCTCAGAGGCAAACAAAAGTTTGAAAGGAAATGTGGACAGGAGCATGGAAGTGATATGTATGGGGATGAAGCACGAGGGAGCTTGTGTGGCACTTCGACACCAGTCAGGCTGATGCATAGTGTGCTCCTGGCACATATATTAGTAAAACAATTACTACGCCAAAAACAAAAGCAGCCTTGCTTCTCCAAAAGAATCAGATATATTCACTGTAATCTAGCTTCCTTTCCACCCACCTTCACAGGAGATACATTACCAAGTGCTTTGACTGCCTCCGCAGACTCCTGGCTGCTTTAGTGGCTGGGGCTTGAGAGCTGCTCGAGGAATTAGCAGAGTTACTGTGATTGTGTGAAAATGAGGAGCATGTCCTTCCACTGCCTCGCTCTAAATGAAAACAAACAAACACACACATCTGAACATGGCTGCCGATCACTTCTCTTAACAGAAGACAGTTAGCAGATTTTACATTAATTCTTTCATACTTTCATAGATGCAGCGGCTCGGAAATAAAAAGGAAATATGCGTCCTTCCTTTCTGCAGCAATGGTAATCTACAATTATTCTAAACTCAAAACACGCACCAGATTTTATTTAAATTTGCTTTGCAGAATGGGGACATTCTGGCAAGCCTGCATCTCTCAGTTCCCCGAGGTGTGATGGTAGTGAATACCTGCATTGTGTTGTCATGGGATCCTGGTTACATTTTGAAACACTCTGATCTAAGCTCAGCTGAGGAATTGAGGGTTACAGAGAAATAGCACAGAAGAGGCCAGCATGAACTAGCCATGATCATATTGAACATTGGGGTAGGCTTGAGGGGTCGGGTAGACAATAGCTGCAGGAGTAGGCCATTCGGCCCTTCGAGCCAGCACCGCCATTCAATGTGATCACGGCTGATCATTCTCAATCAGTACCCCGTTCCTGCCTTCTCCCCGTACCCCCTGACTTCGCTATCCTTAAGAGCTCTATCTAGCTCTCTCTTGAATGCATTCAGAGAATTGGCCTCCACTGCCTTCTGAGGCAGAGAATTCCACAGATTCACAACTCTCTGACTGAAAAAGTTTTTCCTCATCTCTGTTCTAAATGGCCTACCCTTTATTCTTAAACTGTGGCCCCTGGTTCTGGACTCCCCCAACATTGCGAACATGTTTGCTGCCTCTAGCGCGTCCAATCCCTTAATAATCTCATATGTTTCAATAAGATCCCCTCTCATCCTTCTAAATTCCAGTGTATACAAGCTTAGTCGCTCCAGTCTTTCAACATACGACAGTTCCGCCATTCCGGGAATTAACCTAGTAAACCTACGCGGCACGCCCTCAATAGCAAGAATATCCTTCCTCAAATTTGGAGACCAAAACTGCACACAGTACTCCAGGTGCGGTCTCACTAGTGCCCTGTACAACTGCAGAAGGGTAGCCTGCTTCTACTTTGTGTTCTTGTAAAGGAATACCAGAGACGATGGGCTAAATGGACTTCTTCAAAATCACAGAATGAAACGAAGCAGGAGGAAGCTGCAACCACTGACTCATGATCTACCAGTTTTTTTGTTTTGGAGGGAAGTGGTGAGATTTAAGTGGAGAGGAAATAGTGAAATACACTCTCTGAACCTCAAGACAGATATCACACTTCAATGTTCCTATTTAGTATCAACTATTTCTGCCTTCAGGGAAGTTCTAACCAATAACATGAATTCCTATTAGTGACATACACTGGTAATTCTACCAGTAAATGGAAATCAAAAATAAGTAAAGGCATGATTCCGCAGTTGGACTTTGTCGGCAGGGCATCCCAATCATCTGGCATTCGGGAGTGCCCACCGCACTACACAGCTTGTATATTCTCAGTGCAGCATCAAGGGAGTGCCACACAGTCACAGGGGCAGTCTTTCAGCTGAGATATTGAACCATCTGTTCTATCAGGTGAACAAAGATGCCCATGCCATTACTTCAAAGGAGTGCAAGGCAGTCTACATATCTGTTGTGCTGCTGTAAGTAAGAATTTCATTTTTCCATTTCAGGACATATGACAGTAAAGCACTTTTGAGTCTCTTAACTCTTGACCCGGGTAATAGTCATACCCCAACAGACATTACTAAAAGAGATAATAGAGGGAACTGCAGATGGTGGCTCACAAAAAAAGACACAAAGGAGTCTTCTAACCTCATCTCACACCTTTTATCTTCTGATTTCTGGCCTTTGCCTAACCATCTGCCTCTCAACCCCACACGCACCCGTGTCCACCTGATACACCAGGCTTTGTCCTGGCCCTTCTCTTCCAACTTTCTCCCCCCTCCCTCCACCATAATCAGTATGAAGAAGGGTCCTGACCCTAATCGATGTTCTGCAGAGATGTTGCCTCACCCACTGAGTTAGGCAACATCTCCAACCCTGATGCCTTTTTTTAAACTAAAGGAGATAATTGGTCAGCAGCACACAATCGATTGTTCGAAAACTGTGTTTAATTTCCCGGCATCGCAAAAGGACTTGATTGGTTTTTGATTTGGATGGCCTGAGTTACCGAAGGTGCAATGCTTGTTTGTAACTTTCCCACGTGGTAACTGTGAGCTTCGACAATTGGTGGAAATTAAACCTGCTGGCCACACAGATATAGAAAAGCAAAAAAATACAGATGCTGGTAATGTGAAAGAAAAAACAGGAAATGCTGGAAATTCTCAGAAGCTCATACAGCAAATGATCAAAGGTCAGCGGCCTGAAACGCTGCCTGTTTCTCTCTATACATGACCCACGCAATTGTCGAACTTGTAAACAAGGTGCTTTAAAAAGCTGTGACTGATTTGACAGAAAGTTTTATTCAGGCCAACCTCAAGTAAACACACCTCCTCTGCAGGGAAGAGTTGTAGTGCAGTAATTGTGTACATTTTTCCTCTGTGTGTGCAGTTTGACCAATGACTGTGCACCCCATGATGCCATTACAGGAACATTTAATACAGTTCACACTGCCTACCAAATCCCTGATGGCCCAGTGACAATGTTGACCAAGGAAAGTTGGCACACGTTTCCCTTTCATTTTTGAAGCGTCTGTGTGCGGCTGGGGTGCGATGGCCCAACCCCTCTGACTGTTTTACATGTGTAGATAGGAACTGCAGATGCTGGCTTACACCAAAGATAGATACAAAATGCTGGAGTAACGCAGCGGGTCTCGACCCGAAACATCACAAATTCCTTTTCTCCAGAGATGTTGCCAAGAAGGGTTTTGACCTGAAACATCATCTGCTCCTTTTCTCCAGAGATGTTGCCTGACCCGCTGAGTTACTCCAGCATTTTGAGTCTATCTTCTGACTAATTTACACAACCGACTGCCTAATTTGGTCACAAACAAAGTTAATGCGATTGGAAACTACATTTGTGAAAATGGAAATGTGAAATAAAGACAAAGAATTCTAGAAATATTCAGCAAGCCAGGAAGTGGCTGTGATGAGAGAAACATGTTTCAGGCCCATGAACTTTCATCAGTCAACTATTAGCGAGAGGCAGATGACAAGCTTGGGTCTGGGGCAGTTTTTTCGCCACAGAGGACAGTGGTGAACATCGAATTGTGACCATTGACATCAGATTCACAATCGCTCCGCTGGAGCACTCATCCCCCAACTCTCCCACATTTTGGTGTCTTCTTTAGAAACACCAGTAGCTGTTTCCAGAGCTTTGACAAAACGTACTGCAGCATACCCAATTCTTCTCTCAAAGGAGGAAATGATGACAGGGTCGATAATTATGAACTTCCTGCTTACTGAGTAAAGAGGAACCAAAGGACAGGAACAGCCACCAAACTCTCGGCTTAAAATTGCTATCACACAAGATGTTTTTATTTCTGCTTTGTCACAAAAGTAAAATCAAACGGCAGATTTATTAACAGTGTTGTTAACAGCCGGCATGAACAATAGTGAAAGACACGGTGGGGGGGGGGAAATTTTACTTGAGCAACTTTTTTCCACATCTCTCACGGCTGATGGCCTCCTCCTGTACTCTAAACTCAAACCCACCATAAATCAATAACGTTTCTTAGAAAAAGAAAAAAAAATGTCTCCACAATTTCAGTAGATTGATAATTAAATAAAACAAAATATTAATTTCACCTCCAGAAAAGTCCATTGGGCCTACTGTGTTAACAAAGGCCAACAAGAGAACTATATGAGAGATTGATTTCACTTCCAGCCCGTGGCCTCTATCCCAGAGAAGCTCAACTAGATCTCAAATGCAAGAGGATTTCTTCCCATCAGGCAGTATGTTCCAGATCCTCATTGCCCTCTGAGTAACAATATTCTCCACAACACCCCACCCATATTTCCACCAAACACCTTAAATCTCTGCTGCTCAGTTATTGTTTGCTAGGAAAAGAGGATTAGGCTCTTCATGTTTACCTTGATTTCAACTTGATTTACTCGTCAATCGGTCTCCTTTCTCCGAAGAAAACTTTCTGGATATCAATTTCCTTCCAAAACTAAAACGAGCCAGCCCTGGCAACCATACAATCCATCCCCTGTGATCTAGGCTGAGAATGTAAGGGACCACCCCCTCAAGGGTCTACACATCATGAGGACACAAAGTGTTGGAGTAACTCAGCGGGTCAGGCAGTTACTGAGCTATTCCAGCACTTTGTGTCCTTTTGTGTAAACCAGCATCTACATTTCCTTGTTTCTACACATCAGGAGCTTGCCTGATCTGACCTTCAGTTTTGTGTGCATGCCAAATGTTCGGGAAGCTTAACATCTATACAGCAACTTTAATACCTCCCTATGTGAATAGAGAAAGGCTTGGATAGAGTTGATGTGGAGAGGATGCTGCCACTCGTGGGAGAGTCTAGGACCAGAGGTCATAGCCTCAGAATTAAAGGATGTTCCTTTAGGAAGGAGATGAGGAGGAATTTCTTTAGTCAGGGTAGTGAAGCTGTAGAATTATTTGCCACAAAAGGCTGTGGTGGGCGTCAATGGATATTTTTAAGGCACAGATTCTTGATTAGTACGGTTAGGGGTTTGGGGGAGAAGACAGGAGAATGGGATTAGGAGGGGGAGATAGATCAGCCATGATTGAATGGCGGAGTAGACTTGATGGGCCAAATGGCCTAATTCTCCTATCACATGACCTTATGCCCTTTGGCATTAAAACTGAGCATGGCATCAAGTTATGTTGGGCAATGGAAGAACACGTGACCAAAGACTGAACAGTGCGAGGAAGAAATTTAAAGCAGAGTGAAAAAGAGATCGACATGAAGGGGACGGATTCCTTCATGTCTCCCACATTCTTGTTTCCACTATGGGATATCTTTTTCCCACAACCGCACTGATGCAGCCGTTGAAGGGAATCGGACATATGACTGAATGGGATCAAATACACCGATCTATGTAAAACAAAGCGGCTCGGCCTAATTAAACTGCTCTGAGCCTCCTTGAGGGGATGAATCATCTCCTTCCATGTTGTCAGACTGAATGTGCTAAGGTCAATGGGATGAAGCCAAACACACATTAATCCTTTAGCCTTTGACCAAAGCGGGAGGTACCATACCTCAAGGAGGAAATTAGGAATACTATGGACATCTGCAACAATCGAAGGCTGCAAAGTCATCTCACCATGCAGAGGTGTAATAATGTGTACTTATAAAATGTACAATATAGTAAAACATCCCAATGCACTCAACTCAGTGCAACAAAAATGGATGAGAGTAAATTGTCATTACGGCAACTGACCAAAAGTTTGGATTTGAATCTGGAATAAGATTTCATTCTGACATTTTTTAGGGAAGAGAGAAATGGGGAGGTTTAGAGTGGTGTGGAGTGAGATGAAGTTCGGTGAGGTTTATGCAGGGAATCATAGCAGACCTGCAGCCGCTGAAGGTACTGCCACCTGTGATGGAAAGATGAAAATGGTACGTACTGTAAGCAAGTCAGCAGAAATACTTGAATCTGTGAGACTCGGAGAGATGACCAAGAGTTGCCATTTTCTGCCGCCATCCATAGCATGTAGAATAGGCATTTCACCATATCTTTGCACATGACATTAAGCTGACTTTGGGAGAGAGGTGAGGTGATGGAGGGATGAGAATTTTACAGTCGAGTCCTCTATACGAGTAGCCGGTGTAAGACAACAGGCAGAGGGGAAATTGTGTGGGAGAGCAAAGTTTACACAAAGACCAGAGCTCGTGCTTCCCTTTTTAGGTAGAAACAACCAAGGGGAAATTCACCCACCGCTTTTGAATACCTGCCAGAAATTAAGATAGAACAAAGCATCTTACAGCATTACACAACCGTGCCCATCTGCGTTCCTATTCTTCATGTCTTAAAATAAAACCTGAGCCCTTGTCAGATGTTGAGGTCATACATTCTGAAGCAGGATTAGAGAAACAAGCACAGAATGTCAACTGGTGCTCTAAATACCCCTGCCACCTGACCCTCTCATAGCCACATCTCAGAGCTAGCACCTGCAGCTGAAGATTAACCATGTGTCGCTGCACAGTTGACAATCATTCTTGAAGCATATTTTAAATGTTGCAAAATGATCTTGCACATCTCAGTCAAATTGAGCAATTTTGCGGCATCTCCTTAACCATTCCTTTGCTCCTATTTCCCATCTCCCCAACTGCAGGAAGCACAGAAATCTGGGTGGTTGAACCATGACACGGTTCAAGTCCTATGCCAGAGACTCAATAACGTCAACCATTAACTTCTAATACAATTACCACAGAATCAGAAGGGCAGATGATGGAGCACTACAAAGTGGAGGGACAGGGGTGAGAAAATGCCAGTGACAGAGGGCAGTGCAGAGGGGTGCCACACCCTTAGAGGACAATGCTGAGAGAGCTCTACACATTCATCATCTGCAGATGCTGGCACTGTGAGGTTTGTTTGTTGCTTTTCAGAGTGGACAGAGATGGAGCTGCGAAAGGGTTCAGCACTGAGCGTTGCAGTCAGGTTACACATTATTGGAGGAGCAGCACTGAGGAGCACTCTGCTCTTAGCAGGGTAGAACTGAAAGAGCTTTGTATTGCTGAGGAAGGAAGAACCACACTAATAACAGCCCCAGTGGCAAGGAAATGCCACACTATTGGAGGGACATTGGTGAGGAAGCCCTGAACGGTCAAGAGGGACTGTAGTGAGAGGTCACTGATATAGTGTTGGAGGAACAGTGCTGTGGAAGAGGTACTGAGATGGTGCAATACCAGGATGGCCCTATGCCTGAGATACCAACTATCAGTGAGAAAGCAAACTACTATGTAGTCATGGAAAACCCAAGTTCTAATTTGTGCACAAGATTCTCTTACAACAAAATAATGACCCGATGATCCCTTTCCATGCAATGTTGATTTACCACAACTTCAAGAATAGTGTACTACTTTTACATCCTCCTTTGAACCTGAACTTGATTCCTCTGAGAAACTGTTCCATAACTCACCCAACTTATAAACAGATATCTGGAGCAAAGATTGAATATGCAGGCTTCTAGCTTGGGGCAAAGACAGCCAAACCTAGAACCTCTGTATTTTTATATTAGTATAAAATACCTCTGTATTTTTATTGTTATTTCAGTTTAAATTCAAAGCTGATAACTAGATGTGAAAATTAACTTAATTATTGCTTTTTGTAGTCATTGTGTCTTTGATTGGTGATGAGGATCATGAGACTATATAAAGATGAGACGCGCTGAGGAGAACCTTTCAGGATTCAGCACTCAGTAAAGGAAATAGTCCATGCACAACTTGGGAATTCCTTATACTTTGATCTGCTGTTTTGGCAGTAATCTTAGAATATCCCACTCTCCAGACCAGTGGGCAGACAATAAAATTAAAGGCGATCTGAAGCCAAATCATGCGAACAAGGTCAGTTTGGCGATGATTCATTGAGTGCCATGCCTTGGCCTGACACAAGGAGAATGATTATTGATGGAAAACCTCTGGAGATGTAGTTCTACACACCTTTTCTTTTGTAGCTCATCGCAGGGTCAGTTTGACGTGTATAAAGAAACAGGCAAAGACAGATGGTGTCTGGCTAAGTCCTCTAAGACTGAAACCAAGTAAACATATCTCTCAGGTCAGTTTAAAAATACAATTCTGAAAGCAGAAGGTGCCTGCACCCTGACCCTGCCTGGCTCTTGGGCTCCAGCTCCAGTCTTGCCCACATCCTGCCACTGGCTCTTGCTGCCTCAATCCCAGTCTAGACCACACCCTGTTACACTAATTTGCTGTCTCACCCCATTCTGGTCCACACTGGCTACTCGTCTTTGATGCTTAGCCATGGGGTGGAAAGTTCATCTGTGCATTCCCTCCACAGATGTTGCCAGACCCGAGTTCCTCCAGCACTGTGTTTTGTTCAAGATTCCTGCATCTGCAGTTCCTTGTGTCTCCATCTCACAGTTCCTCAGTCTACAAACTGTTGTCTCACAGTTCCTCAGTCTACAAACTGTAACTGAACCACTATCTCTGGGAGTAGGAAACATCTGTGGTGTCAGCAACACCACTTGCCACACAAACCCTCAAATACTCATATTAATGTTCTTGGATAATTGTGAACTCAAAATGAGCAGCTTTCAGCTCTTTCAAAATAACCTACAGCGCTCCCAGCAGACATACAACTCCTGCAGTTTGTAAACTTCCTGCCCCACTGACACTTTCTGTCACATACCCAAACCGCAAGCCACGTACTGCTCTAAGTAGCTATACATTGCACACGCCTACCACCAGAGCCCATTCCCTGAATCCGACCTCAAGATGTGGACAAAGCACTGGCCTGCATGCTGATGGTCACTCACTCAAGTCACATATTAGCATGGACACCTCACATTCTAGCATGGACACTTCTTATTCAGGTCCAGTGCAGGTAGGAAGACATGTTTTCATTCTGAACCATCAGCACCGTTGAGTTTGCATTCCGCCAGAGCAACTGGGGAATTAAATTAAAATTACTCAAATAAATCCAGGGTTTTAAATGATGACAAGTACTGCTTTACACCAGTCTGCAGAGATCAGGCCTGTCTCAGTCGCCGGTGAGACTTTGTCCGTGGCAGGCAGCAAGAGGGTCCTTTGTGTAGTTACTGAAATCAGATCTGTCTCCTTTCTTGGACATGATTACAGCGCCTCAGAGGGCCTCCATTTTCCAGATGTGGAAGATGGGACTGTAAATGTGGTCTAAAGTCCCTTTCTGCCAACTTTTAAAATGTCAGCTTGGATACTACCTGCTCCTGGATTTCCAGAGCCAGCATTGATTTTTTTTGTCATGGATGGCAGCAAAAATGAAAAGTTTGTTGTGAGATGAATGTAAGGACACTCATCGAAAACTCAAACATGGTTTGAAGAAACGTACCTGTTCATCAAACCAGTCCTGAAGTCTTTCAGTAGAAAAGCCAAGAGTTTCTTCACAGGTACTAATTATGGTGAACATCAGAGTGCTGAGGGCATTGGGAGCCATGTTGTTTTGGGAGTGGACAAGCTGTGTGCGAGATGCGTCTCCAAGAAGAGTTTTTATTGCCGGGTCATTGAGAGTGGATAAGATAGTTCAACAAATATCAGGGTCTGTCCTAATGCAGCTAATGTGAACATACTTGCATTGTCTCATTCGGATGGTCGTATAATCCAACAGCTTTGGGTTGCTGGATCAGGGGTATTGCCAAGAGATCTGTGCTTTCTCTCTGATGAGTTAATCCATCATTCTGGTGGGGTTTTAACTGTCTCATTACACCCAGGATTGCCAACAACTTCTAAATCTCACAAGTGTAGAGATTTAAAGAAACTTCCACATCTCTCTGGTGTTTAGAATCATGGTCCTTTGCCCCCTTCTGGGCTTGAGTATAACTCTGCAGTTCACCCTCTCACACAGGTTGCTTGGTCTCTAATCGTCTGTGCCACACAGGAAGGCAAGAGCTCAACTACTAAGCCTGCCTTCCTGAGTAGCACATCAGCCAGAACCACAAATTCAAACAGGAAGCTGCTGATGCTGCAAGTCTCCTACAATCAGCGACACCATCAGCCCAGGGCCAGTGACGCTGCCTCAACTACCTCAGCCCACCAATGACGGCCAAGTGATCCACTGCCAACGTTCTAATCACGCTTACTGTTCGACTCTCTCTGGCTGTTTTCCTTTAACCCCTCTCTCTTTCAAGTTGATCTTTAAGATCTACCTCCAAAGGTCAAGCATCCTTCTTTCGAATAGCGTTAATCATTATCCAATTAAAATTCAGGGACGAGAGGGAGAGTGGCGTCAAGATGGAGAGAAATTGGTTCTCATCAATGCAAAAACAGTGATCTGAAATTTAATTTCAAGTGCATTGTGCTTATTGCGTGCCTTTGTCTGTTTCTCCTTCTACCTCATCCCAAAGCTTATGAGACCACAACAAACATATATGGTTACTTTATCATCACTCCCCTTCGAGATTCTGTGTAATTTTATACTTTATCGAAATGTCTTCAGCATCTGCAAGCACAACTCTCTAACATTGCAGAGTAAGTTATGTCTGCATGCATCACTCTGGTATCTCAATGATATTTTGCCAAAGGAGAAAGGCGGTTATTTTCACAGGCTGTCTCATCACTGCCAGCTGTTCTTTCCAACCTTTCAGATCCAGAAATGAACCCAACCAAGTAGTTGCTGCATTAAAAGACAAAGCTCCATCAACTTTAGCTTTTAAAATTCTAGGAGTCCCCAGAATACGCCAAAAAAAATTGTCAACAGCAAACACTGGCAGAGAAGAGGAACAGTGCTGATGGAGAACCAAGAACCATAGGTTCATGGAACAACAAAGTGCTGGAGGAATTCACCCAGTCAGGTGCATCGTGGAGGAAATGGAGAGACGACTTTCTTGGTTGGGACCCTTCATCTGGGTTACAGGTTCCTCCCAAACATGTTCCACACCGCTCAAATTAGTCACGTTCGAGATACCAAACATTGAATTGCTTACAGTGCCCTCGATAATGCTTGGGACAAAGCCCCGCCATTTATTTATTTGCCTCTGAACTCCACAATTTGAGATTTGCAATAGAAAAAAATCACATGTGGTTAAAGTGCACATTGTCAGATTTTAATAAAGGCCATTTTTGGTTTCATGCATGTAGTAATCATCATCATCATCATATATATACAGCCGGAAACAGGCCTTTTCGGCCCTCCAAGTCCGTGCCGCCCAGCGATCCCCGCACATTAACACTATCCTACACCCACTAGGGACAATTTTTACATTTACCCAGCCAATTAACCTACATACCTGTACGTCTTTGGAGTGTGGGAGGAAACCGAAGATATCGGAGAAAACCCACGCAGGTCACGGGGAGAACGTACAAACTCCTTACAGTGCAGCACCCGTAGTCAGGATCGAACCTGAGTCTCCGGCGCTGCATTCGCTGTAAAGCAGCAACTCTACCGCTGCGCTACCGTACAGCAGTGTTTGAACGTAGTCCCCCCATTTCAGCGCAACATCGTGTTTGGGACACAGAAATGTCATATAAATGAAAGTAGTCATGTTTAGTATTTTGTTGCATATCCTTTGCATGCAATGGCTGCTTGAAGTCTGCGATTCATGGACATCACCAGTTGCTGGGTGTCTTCTCTGGTGATGCTCTTCCAGGCCTGTATTGCAGCCATCTTTGGCTTATGCTTGTTCTGAGGCTTAGTCCCCTTCAGTTTTCTCTTCAGCATATTTAAGGCTGTTTTTTCTGTTACAAATTTCAAATTGTGGTGCACAGAGGCAAATAAATAAATGATGGGTCTTTGTCCCAAACATTATGGAGGGGACTGTACCTCCCCTCCACATGAATTCTGCTCTAAACTGCTTCCTATCTCACTTAATGTTTAACAGAGGAGAATGAAGGGACGTAATTATCTAGAAACGCAGAGCACAGGTTCCCCAAAGAAAGGGCCGGTTGGATTTCTTTTTGAAACAGTTGTTCTCAAGGTTTCCAGATCAGTTTATTGTCACATGTACCAGTTAAGGTACAGTGGGGTACAGGTACTGAGGTGGCTGATTGGAAGGTTGCAGAGGGTGAGGGGTGAGAGTTTAGAGGTGGGTATTGCAATGTGTTCAGAAGAGGAGAGATTGAGGTGGGAGTAGGCAGGATGATGATTGCAGGGAAGCCATGGGAAATCAGGTGGAATGCAAGGGGGTGGTGAGGATATAGATATATGTGTTGGAAAATCACGGACTGCTGTGCAGACTGGACCAAGGAGCCTTCCCTTTTCTCTGGGCAATGTGTGAAGTCTATTACCAGGTAGATCTGATGTCCCCACGTTGTTACCGGGCAGATTCTCGAGCCTTTAGAACCCTAATCGATGTTGGTTAAAAACAAAACCTGCCAAAATGGAAGTAGACTGCCTCCTGACAAAAATTCAACAACCGACCTGCTCTTCAAGGGAAGGTTGTAATTGTAAAGCACATTCACAGCCACAACGTGGCAGCTAATCAATCTCAAGAAATGAATTGCATGTAAAAGGCTTGAAAATGTATCAGTTAAAGAAAGTCAACATATAAATTTAACTCATTTATTCTGCTTTCTGCATCCCATCATTATCTCAGTGCTGATCATTACATTGGGAATCATAGGCTGATTTAGCATTATATAAAAAGGAAGACAAGATGAGATGCTAGTGCATCATGAACCTGCTTAATTATTTACAAAGTTCAAGAGAGAGTTGATTAGAGGCAGACTGTGAGACACAGGGCTGTACCGGGCACTATATAAATGCAAGTATTTCATTTTTTTCATTACAAGGGGTCCCCCCTCGAGGGGCCTTGGATTTTCAAACTTCTTTTGATTTATAAACCTTTGATTTTTGATGTTTGATCAAAGTCTTGAAGCAGCACAAGGCAGCGCTTACTTCAGTCGATGAGTTTAGTCAATGAAGCCTCATCACAGTTGGGCATCGCCCGTGCATCTTGTGCTAATTATGGATGTCGGCACGTTCTGTAGCTTCTGTCGGGCTCTGCTCCTTAGATCAAAACTTTTATCACTGGGATCACAGAAATTCAGAATCTCTTTCTCTTTTTCAAATCTTAAAATTCAGAGCATTTTACAACATAGAAGACATTCAGAGTGTGTGCCTTTGCCTGCTATTTGAAGGATACGTTCCCTTCTTCCTGCCCTTTCTCCATTGTTCTTTACCTTTCCCCCAATAAACTTTGTTAGAAGTTGCCAGTGAATCTATTTCATGTTACTTTACAAGAAGCACATATTTTGTCAACATAATTTGCAGTCTAAAGTATTTCTTTATCCCACCTGGTTTTTTTTGTCAATCCTTTCTTTGACATCCATCCAGTCACCAAAACCCCATCACTGTAATTTCTCATTTATTCCACCTAAACTGCTCCTGGCATTTCTCCAGGAATTCATTCTGACAGGGACATCCCTTCCCTATGCCACACCTTCCTTAGCCTCCTGTGAGCAGATGGTAATGCACATTTCACAGAGGCAGCCAATTTCCAAATATCTGGTTCAGAAAGGCATTTCCAGCCAGATATTATAGAACCCCAACATCCTCCCAGTCCCCATTATCGTTAACAAGTGCTGACATTTGTCCAGGGTAAGTGGTCTTTTGCCTTGGGATTGGGACAGAGTCCCAACCCAGACAGTAAGGCTGTGTGAGGGCAGAATCATATTACAACAGCACAGCAGAGGAACAGGCCCTTTGTCCTACAATGTTTTCATCAGAATGCTTTTCAAGCGGTGGATGGCAGCTATGACAGATGATTGGCTGGCTGATTCCCATCACACTGATGGTGGATACACTACTGCAATGGCATCTAGACATTGCTCTTGACAGAGAGTGGAAATAGCTCCTTTAATAGCAGGCATGGTAATATGCCTTTGAAGATTATTCAACAATTCAGCTCCATAATACGAGAAATCTCCAGCAGTGCACTCCAGCGATGTGTATGAGAGACGGTCAAGCTTTTCAACTAGTTTACTAATGATAGAGGACATCAAAGAATTGCACAATAACATGTAACTAACTGATAGACTGAGTTTACCAGGACCATGATGTTAGTTATTGATAGCATCATAATGCTCAGAATTTTTTGAAGTTATATGCCAGCCCGGAACATAATGGATAACGCTGGAAACTGTAAAATTATTTACTTTCAAGCAAAAAAGAGGAAAGCAGAACATTTCTAAATGCTACGGAAGTGTCAAATGTGCAGAGCTTTACATCCTTTGTTTGCAAGATAAAAGTCAACATGCAGGTTTAGTAAGCAAATAAAAAGACAGGTTGTAACTGGCCGGGAAGTGATTGGACTAGAGGAGGATTCGGGCAAGATTGAAAACGTGCACAATGTGAGCATATTTACCTGGAGAACTTCATACAGTGGATCATAAAGGGGATAAATATGATCTAGGAGGAGTTCATTATCAGTTCTCTAAATTAATTCCTGGGACAAGGGTTTAGTTTAGTAAGGTTTAGAGATACAACACGGAAACAGGCCCTTCGGCCCACCGAGTCTGCGCTGACCAGCCATCGCCGCACATTAACACTATCCTACACACACGAGGACAAATTTACAATTTTACCAAAGGCAATTAACCTACCAACCTATACGACTTTAGAGTGTGGGAGGAAACTGAAGCTGAAAGCCCACTCACAGGGAGAATGTACAAACGTCTTACAGACACCACCCGTAGTCAGGATCGAACACGGGTCTCAGGCACTGTAAGGCAGCAACTCTGCCGCTGCTCCACCGTGGGTTGTTGTCTTTAGAGTGAAGGTGATCGTACTGAAAAGTACAAGACGCGGAGGGGGACTGACAGGGTGGATGGAGGTTCAGGTTCAGGTGCAGCTTCTTCCCTAAAACCATCAGGCCATTAAACACCACAACCTCCAAATAGGCTCCAAACTATATAAACGTGAACATTATTTTTGCATTATTGTCCTTAATTGTATATCCGTTTATATATTATATATATATGTATATATAAATATATATATATATATAAATTAAAAATAAATAAATATATATATATATGTATATATATATATATATATTTATTTATTTTAAAAAAAAAATTTTGTTGTTCATTATGAGTTTTACAGATTAGTATGTTTACTTATCTGTTGTGCTGCTGCAAGTAAGAATTTCATTGTTCCATTTTGGGACATATGACAGACAACAAAACACTTTTGACTCTCTTGAGAGGCTGTTCCTTGTTCCTCAAAACCTCAATGACCACTGGTAATGTCAACACAAAGCCATTCAACTTCACGTCTGATGTTGGTGCAATGCACACCTCCACCAGACCCAGCTCTGATGTGATGGAGCAAGACTCTCCGAAGAGCAGATTCACTCAGTTCTCTTCCCTAGTTTCTGATTCAGACCATGGCCCACTAACGAAGAAATGCCATGGGGAGGAGGGGTGGAGTTGGGCAAACACCTGGTTATCCGATGCAAGGTGCTTTGTGTTTTAGCATTAGGGTGGCTTTCATGCGCCACTCCTCCATCACCAGACACCCGGCCCTTCTTCCATTTGATCCGGATCCAGGTCAGATTGCAACAGTGCCCACTGGGAGAACAGGAGTTAAAGTATACCCAGCACAGCTCTCATTCTGATGCCACCTTTGTGAATGCTGCCAACAGCCCACGAATACAAACACCAAGTGTCACAGTGTACTGAGGTTCTGCCTGTCCACAGCGTTGCAAAGGATCTGCCTGCTGTCGTTGCTGCTGAACGATCCCTTCAGTTGGATCTTGCTGCCCTAGCTTCGATCAAAGAAGAGGTTCTGCGGAATAGAAGCCTCAGACAACAATTCAATCTGGAAGCAGTCAGTAAAGAACATTCTGGGGACCTTGTAGGAGGAGGAGGAGATGGTGGAACCTGTCAGATGGTTCCTAAGTAGATTATTAAAGTCAGTTTGGCACAATGTCTCATTACCAGAACACTAAACAAGCTCCAAGGTCAGAGGTTATGAGAAGAACCCTCCTGGTCAAATCCCTCATGCCCTCAGGCTGAGACGCCCATCCAACTCCATGTGGACCGTGCATGTTTGGAAAGGGTTACACTGGTCCTTGTTGAGGTTTGTTCTGAACAACAGCATAACACAAGACTCCATGCTCTATTGCCATACCTGGGCATGCATCAAGACAAAAACTGACTCCTGCTTAATGATGATACACTTTGGCCTGCCTGAATCGGGTCAAACCTCTTATGCAAGGAGATGCCTGAAGGAGTACGTGTGGAGGAACATAATACACCTCTGTGCAGCCAGAGCAAGGGGTCGATGGGGAAGGATCACTTTCGAGAGTCCTGCTTCCTATGAACATTGAGCCTGCTGTACCAACCTCTCAACCTTTCACTGGGCAATGTTTAAGGATGAAGCATTAATGTGACATTAAGGTGATTATTTTGGGGAAAATATATACTTTACTCATAACGTGTACAACATGAGGGGAAAGTGCTTCACAATGATGACCCAGCTGCTGTAATTGTGGTCAACAAGTTCCAATTCCATCTTCCCTTACTGTTACCACGGTGGACACTTCACACGCTGTTAGTAATAGTTCCCCTTTTGAGGGGTCTGTGCACATTTCACACAATCAGCCACTGCCTTCTTCCACTCTGTTGGAAAGTTTCTTTTTGAGGCCATGTTCAACAGCCTACTCCTGTGCATGAGAGAACATTCCTATAAGTTGCAGTCATTTAGAAACAATGACAGCATCACAGGGAAACCTGTACTCAGGACATGGACAAGTGAGTGGCTCGGATGGAGTCCTCAGAACATGCCGTCGTCGCCGTGGCTATCCCTCAAGGTCGAGGATGGTCTATGTTCCGTTGTTTTTATGAACACTCAGGTGGCTTATGAGTCCAATCCTGGCTTGGAAAGTTCTTTGGCATTCAGGGCAGGTAATTCCAGATGTCAGATCGGGATTTGGTTGTTTCTGCCTCTCTTTCCATTTACTTCTCTTTTCTTCTAATTCTGCACATCTGTTGACTTTAAAGGTCGGTGTTCCTTTTTGGATGATGGTTTGCCAGTTTCCTGTCCTTGGCATTGGTTTCCCAATTTTCGATGTCGATTGGGAAACCAGAACATGCATAATTTTCGATGTCAGAACATGCACAGACCTGGTGGCAGGGGTATTCTCCGACCTTTAACCTGTTTCTACTCCTTTGAGAGACCGGTCATAGCACACCTCAGCCTCCCAGACAACGTGATCCATTGTAATTTGCCAACCACTACAACAGGTCCACAGCAGCACCATCTGCCTGCCCCACACTCATCCCTGGAATTTCTGGTTAATAAGGACACTTCCGTGCTTGTGCCCGTGATGCTACTCCAAGCAAGACTTTTAGTTCGCCTGTACCTCACTGTATTTGCGCATAAGGCAATAAATTCGACTTGGCTTGTCATAATGTCAGACTCCTATTTATTGACTATAACTCCGCCTTCAACCAGACTCATCTCCATCTCCTGGGATTTGAACTCAACTGCCCCTCTGCAAATGGATCCTTGACTTCCTGAGTCCTAGAGTCCCCACCATCAGTACGGTTAGGTGACAAAACAATCCTCAACATCAGAGCCCCCAAAGACTGCGTTCATAGCTCCATACCATAATCCCTATAATTGTGTGCCCTAAGTATGCTTTACCTCCATTTATGACTCTGCAGATGACACCACCCTAGTGGGTTAGCTGTCGAACAATGAGGAGACAGGGTACAGGGAGGAGCTTAGTTGCATGGTGTCAGGACAATAACCTCTCCCTCAACATCAGTAAGCTGAAGGAACTGATCATTGACTTCAGGAAGTGGGGCTGAATCAATGGCGCTGAAGTGGAGATGGTTGAGAACTTCACATTCTGGAGTGTAAATATAACCAACATGTCCTGGACTAATCACATTAACAATATGGCCATGGAAGCACACTAACACCTCTACTTCCATAGAATTCAGCATGCCTCCAATAACTCTGACCAGTTTATACAGATGCACCATAGAAAGCATCTTATCATATGCATCACAGCTTAGTATAGCAACTGATCCGCACAAGACTACACGAAATTCCAGACTTGTGAACACAGCCCAGTCTATCACACAGAACAACCTCCTCCCTATTCCTCCATCTATACCTCACATTGCCCAAGAAAGCAGGCAATATAATCGAGGACCTCTCTTCTCACCTCTCGCGCCAGGCAGAAAATACACATGCTTGAAAACATTTACCACCAGCTTCTTCCTCTCCTTTATCAGACACTTGAATGAACCTCTCAAATGCTAAGGATGAATTCCTGATCTTCCAATCTATCTTGTTACGGCACTTGCATATTTTTTATTTGCATTTCTTCTGTAGTTGCAACACCATATTTTGCACTGTTTATGTTCTCTTTTGTACTAACTGATACACTCATGCTTGGTACAAACCTTTCCACTGTATCTTAGTACTATTACAATAATAAATCAATAAATCTAATACATTCAACTCAACCAGTCGCTGTAGAAACATGTTCCATGTTCTCCACACTCTTGGGTAAAGAATCTTCTTCTGAAGTTGCTTCTGGATCTACTGGTGATTATGATATTTATGGTTACCTGTTTGGATCATTCCAAGAAATGGAAACATCTCTACGCTTCCTTACACGAAGGGCTTTCTCATATGTGTCATCAGGTTCCAACACACAAGAAGCCCATCAGTGGGCGGTCAGGTTTTGTCCCCTGATCTTCAGTGCAGTACTTGTGCAAGCATCACAAAGGACAATGCACTTCACACCCAACATTATCGTGCAATGAGAATATCTATTAAATGATCTCTCACAAATAAACAATTCTTTCCTTCTCTTGAAATATTGTGCTTTTATGGTCTCAATAAAAGATAAAAGACACACTTACAATTGTATAGTAGCTTTCTTGACCTTGGGTCATCCCAGATGAAGTTTGTTAGTGCAGTTCCCGTTGGAAACATGACAATCCCATTGCACAAATCAAGATCCTCTGACAACAATGGTGCAGTAAACTGCTTCAGTGATTGTGGCTGAGGGATGGGCAATGGGCCAAGACTGTGGGGACAACTCATCTGCTTTTCTGCAAAGAGTGCAGCAGGTTCTTTGAATGCATTTAAACATAGCACAAAAAGTAAGGAAATTTGTGTTTGGTAGATTATTTCTTTGTTGTAACAATGCTTCTTGGCAATAAATCTTATACCGTTGGAAAGCCTGTTTATTTCCCTTTTAAATGGTGCCACATTTGTAAGGAACATGCATTTGTGGGATGAGCAGCAGAGCTGAGTATATGGGTTGTGCCCATGAAAAATTTGCCAAAATGTGGCACCATTTAAAAGGGAAATAAACAGGCTTTCCAACGGTATAAGATTTATTGCCAAGAAGCATTGTTACAACAAAGAAATAATCTACCAAACACAAATTTCCTTACTTTTTGTGCTATGTTTAGAATGAATGCTTCACCTTAACATTTCTGGTGAGCTTCAAAAATAGATTGCGCCTTGGTGTTTAATGACAGCGTGCACACGGTCGACCTTGGGTAATCCACTGACGACAATGACAAGTAAGGCAGAAATGAGATTAGTTGCCGATGGAAGAGCTGACTCCAGCACACTGAGACTGGCCTCTGTTTTAATCTCTGCTCTGCTCATATTGTAGTAACAATACATTTTACACGATTATGTTGACAAAATTCATGTTTTTAATGTTTCAAAAACACTCTGCTTGTTTTTAGGGCAACGATTCACTCATTCATTCCCGGGCTATGGGTACCATGGACAAGGCTAGCATTCATGATACAGTATTCCCCAAGATGTCCAAAGGTGGTAAAAGTTCTCTTTGTGAGCTCCTGGCTGCAATTTTACAAAATGATATCTTACTTACGCACATGAAATGACTCCAAAAAGCTCTGTTAAAAGAGTCAGATTTTCAAGAACATTAAGTGGAGAGACAGAGGGAGTTGGGCAGTGAATGAAGGGCATTCAACCAGAAACATTAACACTGTATTTATTCCCACAGATGTTGTCTGACTTGTTGAGAATTTCCAACATGTTTCAGGAACCAGTGTCCAGTCTTAACTGAATCACCACGCTGTGATGTTCCCCTCTGTGTGTCAAGCAATGCTTCCTGATGTCGCTTATGTTCCCCTGGTAAAAGCAGAAGCTATTGGAACAGTAGATATGTTTGTTGTCATTCTCAAAAAGAAGAATGAGGAGTACTTCATTGGTGTAGAAAACAGCAAATGTTACTATTTTATTAATTAAAGGACAAAAGCATGAAACTGCAGGGTAGTTTGCTTACACCTGTCATTTGGAAAACACGAAAATTATTGTTAAAAACATCAGTGGGCACTTAGAAATATTCAGTCATCAGATGAAAGCAATTTGGTGAAAGGAAAACTATGTTTGGCCAATTTAATGGAAATCTCACAGGGATGAGCATGTGCTGTAGACAAAAAAGAACTGGACATAATGTGTTCAGATTTCCAGGAGGCATTTCATAAGGTGGAGTATCAGAGGTTACTGTGGAAAAGAAAAGCTCATTGCGCATGAGGTAACATGTTGGTGGGGATACAGATCAGGCTGGGCTTTTTCTCCTGTTCCAGAGAAAACCTCTTTTGCTTCATAACTATGACATTTGGGTTCATTTTGTTTGATAACTTGGCTCGACCATCAGTGATGCTCTGAGCGTCTGCAGCTCACTTCCTATTTCAAACCCATACTCGGATCGGATGTGTATTCACACTCGTTGACAGACGCACCTCCAACACCTGCTACACCTACAATATGCTGAGCCAGACACATGCAATGGAGACACAAAAGGGTTCAGATGCAATGAGCATTTACACAACAATGTACAAAATGCACTGAACAGGCACGCAATGCACAATACTCAATATGCAAGACAGAGCGAGCATAAAAATGCAAAACAAGTCAAACACAAGATATTATCTTTATCAAGCAGCAGATATGAAGATAAAAGAGCCATGTCCTACCTTCAGTGGCCTTGTTAAGTGCTGAAAGGGTGGTCAAAACCTTGTTGAAGTTCTGCCCCTTGTACAGGTCATAGACATCGAACGTTTGCTGCAAATAGCAAAAATTAAATATAATGCAAACTAGTAAAGGAACACCAGATTCAAATTCAGTACATTCGAAAGATATGAAGAGAGTCAGAATGTATCATGCATCTCTACTTGTAAGGAGGTAGTAGCAAGCTTGATCTTACTAAACAACACTGAACCAAAACAAGCATATTGTGTGGCCAGAATTAAATAGTGCATGACCAGGAATGATAAGTTCTCTTCTCCAAAATGACAATCCCAACAATTTCATGGTCACTGATCAGAGAGCAGAGTTTTATTCAAAATTCTGATTTTATTAATTCAAAACCTTGTTTTACACAGTGGGATTTAAACTCAAGTTACCAGGATTATTACTCTTGATTATCAGAAATAACTACAATGCTTCAATATCTTTTAAAATGTTAACATGCTAACCACAATATTTTTAGTTGATAGTCTGTTCAGTACAAGCTCATCACAAAATAAAATATTCATGAAGGGGTGGCACGATGGCGCGGCAGTAGAGTTGTAGCCTTGACAGTGCCAGAGACCCGGGTTTGATCCTGACTACCGGTGATGTTTGTATGGAGTTTGTACATTCTCCCTGTGACCGCATATGTTTTCTACAGGAGCTCTGGTTTGCTCCCACACTCCAAAGATGTACATGTTTGTAGGTTAATTGGCTTGGTAAAATTGTAGATTGTCTCAAGTGCGTGTAGGATTGTTAGTGTACGTGGATCGCTGGTCGGTGCGGACTCGGTGGGCCACTGGGCCTGTTTCTGCGCTAAACTAAAATTTCTGTACGAGTTAATTCAAAGTCCATCTCATAAAAATGCCTCGACATAGGGTGCAAGTTGAATCAGGAGATAAAATTGGCGTGTCAAAAATGTAATGCTACGGTGGTTATGGGAGATTTCAACATGCAGGTAGACTGGGAAAATCAGGTTGGAAATGGACCCCAGGAAAGAGAGTTTGTAGAGTGCCTTCGAGATGGATTCTTAGAACAGCTTGTACTGGAGCCTACCAGGGAGAAGGCAATTCTGGATTTAGTGTTGTGTAATGATCCTGATCTGATAAGGGGACTAGAGGTAAAAGAGCCATTAGGAGGCAGTGATCACAACATGATAAGTTTTACTCTGCAAATGGAAAGGCAGAAGGGAAAATCGGAAGTGTCGGTATTACAGTATAGCAAAGGGGATTACAGAGGCATGAGCTGGCCAAAATTGATTGGAAGGAGGCCCTAGCAGGGAAGACGGTAGAACAGCAATGGCAGGTATTCCTGGGAATAATGCAGAGGTTGCAGGATCAATTTATTCCAAAGAGGTGGAAAGACTCTAAGGGGAGTAAGAGACACCGGTGGCTGACAAGGGAAGTCAGGGACAGCATAAAAATTAAGGAGAGGAAGTATAACATAGCAAAGAAGAGTGGGAAGACAGAGGATTGGGACTCTTTTAAAGAGCAACAAAAGTTAACTAAAAAGGCAATACGGGGAGAAAAGATGAGGTACGAGGGTAAACTAGCCAATAATATAAAGGAGGATAGCAAAAGTTTTTTTAGGTACGTGAAGAGGAAAAAAATAGTCAAGGCAAATGTGGGTCCCTTGAAGACAGAAGCAGGGGAATTTATTATGGGGAACAAAGAAATGGCAGACGAGTTAAACCGTTACTTTGGATCTGTCTTCACTGAGGAAGATACACACAATCTCCCAAATGTTCTAGGGGCCGGAGAACCTAGGGTGATGGAGGAACTGAAGGAAATCCACATTAGGCAGGAAATGGTTTTGGGTAGACTGATGGGACTGAAGGCTGATAAATCCCCAGGGCCTGATGGTCTGCATCCCAGAGTACTTAAGGAGGTGGCTCTAGAAATAGTGGAAGCATTGGAGATCATTTTTCAATGTTCTATAGATTCAGGATCAGTTCCTGTGGATTGGAGGATAGCAAATGTTATCCCACTTTTTAAGAAAGGAGGGAGAGAGAAAACGGGTAATTATAGACCAGTTAGTCTGACATCAGTGGTGGGGAAGATGCTGGAGTCAATTATAAAAGACAAAATTGCTGAGCATTTGGATAGCAGTAACGGGATCATTCCGAGTCAGCTTGGATTTACGAAGGGGAAATCATGCTTGACAAATCTACTGGAATTTTTTTAGGATGTAACTAGGAAAATTGACAAGGGAGAGTCAGTGGATGTGGTGTACCTCGACTTTCAGAAAGCCTTCGACATGGTCCCACATAGGAGATTAGAGGGCAAAATTAGGGCACATGGTATTGGGGGTAGGGTACTGACATGGATAGAAAATTGGTTGACAGACAGAAAGCAAAGAGTGGGGATAAATGGGTCCCTTTCGGAATGGCAGGCAGTGACCAGTGGGGTACCGCAAGGTTCGGTGCTGGGACCCCAGCTATTTACGATATACATTAATGACTTAGACGAAGGGATTAAAAGTACCATTAGCAAATTTGCAGATGATACTAAGTTGGGGGTAGTGTGAATTGTGAGGAAGATGCAATAAGGCTGCAGGGTGACTTGGACAGGTTGTGTGAGTGGGCGGATACATGGCAGATGCACTTTAATGTAGATAAGTGTGAGGTTATTCACTTTGGAAGTAAGAATAGAAAGGCAGATTATTATCTGAATGGTGTCAAGTTAGGAGGAGGGGGAGTTGAACGAGATCTGGGTGTCCTAGTGCATCAGTCAATGAAAGGAAGCATGCAGGTACAGCAGGCAGTGAAGAAAGCCAATGGAATGTTGGCCTTCGTAACAAGAGGAGTTGAGTATAGGAGCAAAGAGGTCCTTCTACAGTTGTACCGGGCCCTGGTGAGACCGCACCTGGAGTACTGTGTGCAGTTTTGGTCTCCATATTTGAGGAAGGATATTCTTGCTATGGAGGGCGTGCAGCGTAGGTTCACTAGGTTAATTCCCGGAATGGCGGGACTGTCGTATGTTGAAAGGCTGGAGCGATTGGGCTTGTATACACTGGAATTTAGAAGGATGAGGGGGGATCTTATTGAAACATATAAGATAATTTGGGGATTGGACACATTAGAGGCAGATAACATGTTCCCAATGTTGGGGGAGTCCAGAACAAGGGGCCACAGTTTAAGAATAAGGGGTAGGCCATTTAGAACAGAGATGAGGAAGAACTTTTTCAGTCAGAGGGTGGTGAAGGTGTGGAATTCTCTGCCTCAGAAGGCAGTGGAGGCCAGTTCGTTGGATGCTTTCAAGAGAGAGCTGGATAGAGCTCTTAAGGATAGGGGAGTGAGGGGGTATGGGGAGAAGGCAGGAACGGGGTACTGATTGAGAGTGATCAGCCATGATCGCATTGAATGGCGGTGCTGGCTCGAAGGGCTGAATGGCCTACTCCTGCACCTATTGTCTATTGTCTATACTGCGCACCGAATATATTCAACATCTCCATGAAACATTCATTTCTAACTGACATTTGTCCAATTGAGAAATATTTCTTTATTCTGAAAATGTACAAAATATATTTAACATAGAACAACTTATTTATCATTTTCAATATAAATAACATCATTCCATTTTACATTACCAAAGTACAATACAAGTTCCCCTCGCATACATTCCCGAAACAAAGGGTCCTGGAGGGTTTTACAGGGTTCCCTGCCTCAGTGTGGAAAGGGTGGCAGGGCTTAAACAATTTCTGGCACCGACAAAGTTTCAAAAGTTCTTAGTACAGTTTAATCTTGTTGCAGCGGCAAAGCAGGCCTGCTGTCACACGTGGCAGTAAGGCCTGCAAAGTTCAGGCAGACCACTGGGCATCTTTCACTGAGTTCACCGATCAGCATTTGCAAGCAAATGAGTGTCTTTTTTTTTAACCATCTGATCTATGCTTCCTTCCTCTTTACCAAGTGGTGCCAGAAACTGAACTTCACGAGCAGCATCTATTTGCATACGTGAGAATAATAATTTGCGGTCTCTATGCTGCATGTAATATAATAGAGGTATGATTTGTATGATCCATTTTACAGCCATAGAGGGCATAATCCACATTGAAACCTTAGGCAACGCTGATCAATGGCCACCTCACTCTGTGGCTGCTCACCCTCCCCTTGTTTCCTGCTGCTCACCCTCCCCTTGTAGAGACAGCAAGGTTACTGCTTTTTTTCTGCAGTCAAGATTCCACTGTTTGCATAGATTTTGGATGGGATTTGTTGGTGCTTTGTCAAGGTTGCAGCTCCTGCATGACACAGCTTCAATGCGACAGAAACACAGGAAATAAAAATTGTCATTATCCATGTCAATAAAACACTTGACTTGGGCAGTTTGAGATGGGCAGTTGGGTCCACCCAGGATTAGTGGGGAGGGGAGTGGAGAGGGGAGTGGAGTGCTGCACCCGTGATGAGAGGAGTGCTGCACCCTTGGTGGACCGGGTTGAGTCCACCACTCTCTGCAGCCTCTTGCATTCCTGCGTGTTGGAACTGCTGCACTAGGACATGATGCAACCTGTCAGAATACTTTCAAAAGAGCATTGGAGAACTTTGTTAAGTGTATTTGTTGACAATCCAAATCTGTTTAAACCTCAACGTAGAGGTGCTGGCATGCCTTCATTGTGATTACTTGAATTAAGCAAATGGAAAAACTGTAAAATAGATTTCAATGTTGTCAAATGTGAGTCATCCACATTGGACATGATAAATAAACATTACTATTTCATTCTTAAACTTATTTACGGGATGCAAGCAAGGTTGGGAGATACAGTCCTGTCATGGCGGGCTGGTCAGTTGCCAGCTGAACTGTGTTCTGGTGAAGGTTCTCTCACAATACTGCTGGGAGGGGGGGCGGGGGAAGAAGAGATATTCCCACTACTTACTCCGCTCTCTATACTTACTTGAACGCCTTTGTACGATTTTGAAGAGGTGCATAGGATATCCTGGGGCTAATTTGTATCCCTCACTCCACCACCAAAGAAAAATCAGGATACACTTCAAACTTTATTTCAATGGCTATAAAGCAGTTTGCAGCAACCCTGTAGAGGTTGGTTGTAGAGGGTTTGTAGCCATGTCAATAACCAGACTCCTGAAGGGAATGGGAGTCCAAGGACAGGCCTTCCGGCAAGCCGTCAGGTCGCTGTCAGAGGCTGCCGAGTGAAGGCTGCAAAATGACCAGCAAGCGGGGTAAAAACGGAGGGGAGCAAACCTGGGACGCCAGGTATCGCTGTTGAGCCCTCTGGAGGTGTCGTGGGCCTATCAACGAAACACCAAGGAAGGAGGGTGCCCACCTGATGACCCCAATGAAGTCTTTACCCCTACCACCACTCAAGATATTAAGAAGGTGCCGATTACAGTAGGGATTGTAATACCAAGTCCTATAAGCTCAACTGAACCAAACTTTATTTCAATGGCTATAAAGCAGTTTGCAGCAACCCAAGATGAAGTTCATAATTATAATTAGCCAAAGAGTTATTAGTGCAGAATCACATAGTGTGATGCGTGGAGCTCCTATCATCCCATCACTTTCTCATTGTTAATCCCGTTCTCTTCATCATTTGCCTGTCATTCATGTTGGCCCCTGGGAGAGTGGCACTCCAGGAAAAAAGAAATCTCTTTAATTTCCAACTGGGTTCATTGGTGACTGGCTTCCTGGTCCTGCAATATGCTGAAATATCCTGCTTACACCTACCTGAGCAAACTTTTCCATGATTGTGTACACCTATCAGTATCCATCCACCTTCTGGGAACAGAGCCCAGAGGTTTAGCCTTACTGAACACCTGAGGAAACTTGTTACAGTCACTGATCCAATAATAATAGGAGTGGAATGCATCCGATCGCGTTGGACACTGCGATTGATTTCAAGTTTACTTTGTACTGGAGAAATCAAATGATCATTGCAGAACAATTACAAAATGTCCTCAACCACACCATGTCCACAATAATCGAGCTTTTTCCATTACATGACTGCTTCTTGTATTTTTTTCCCATATGGAATAATTACAGGGCTGTTTTAATACACATCCTGATTTTTATTCTCACTTCCTGTGTTCTAAACCCTGAATTAGTCTCTTCACCACAGTAGCCTGTCTCTCCTCAGCTGATGCATTGCCTAGCCACACCACAACATCAGCCTGGTCCAACATGCTACCTCTCTTCCTATCCCCGCGAATGGTCCAAGGGCTGGTTCAACCCTGCACAGCGGCAAGAACTAGCAAGAGCAGAGTGTGGACAGAAATCCAAAAATAATTCACAGATCTAAATGGAAGTTAGCTCAATGTACCTTGATATGATCACCCCTCATCCTCCTTCGCTCCAAGGAATAAACTCAGGAAATTGGCTCTCCGCTCGTTCCTCCGCAATAGGATCCTCAACTCCCTCACTGGCAGACCTCAGTCAGTAAGAATTGGCAACAACACCTCCTCTTTACTGATCATCATCAGAGGGCTGTGTCCACAGTACCCTGCTCAACTCTCCCTATATCCATGGCTGTATATCCAGACACTGCTCCATCAACATCTCTAAATTTGTCCATGACACCACCATTGTCAGACGATAACTGATCATTTATAGTATTATTGATTAGTATATTTATCGGTTGTGTTATTACGTTAATGTGTCTGTAAAGCTGCATTTCATTGTTCCGTTCCCAATGCACTTGACAATTAAACACTCTTGGCTCTTGCAAATGGAGAAGCAGTTCACCGGAGATTGGTTGGCGAGAGGATACAGGTGGGGAGAAAGGTTGACCTAATTCATAATCTACTGGGGATGGTTGGAAGAATAAGGATGAGTTACATTCCAGCATTCAGCAATAAAGGTGCTCTTGGGGAATTGTCCCAGAGCCCAACTCAAATTGTTGAACCAAAATGCACAAGACCTCCACCTTCTACAGCCGAAAGAGCCCCAAACTGCCCTAAATGAATGAAAAGGAGGAATAAATAAATAACCAGCTGAGATGATTATTCTGGGTTATGAAACGTTTGCTTTGATTACATGAATAATAGACCATGGGGATCCGATAGTACGATTAAACTGCAAGAGGAAACAGAATGTGAAACTCTCTGCTGTTACCTGACCCTGCTCCTTTACGCCATTATTTATCAGATACAGTTTCAATTTTATCAGAGCTTTTTATGTCTGAGTACCCCAGGAATAACATCAACCTCCTCGGCAGTCCACATCCTCAACAACTACTACACGCCCACGGAGCCCAATAAATGTCTTGGGCTAGCAGTTTAATTGTGATATAAAAGAGAAGATTTATCGCCAACATCTACTGACCAATGCACTACAAATAAAATGAACATTTATCCCCAGATGGGCACTGCTGAGAGAGATGACCATTTAACAAATAATACAAAATGCCCTCTGTGTGCCTGGGAGATATTCATGCCTGCCGCACAACACTAGAGATCCCCTGCATCTACATAGCACCTTTTCCATCTCTCAAGCTCCATGATCCGATACTGAGACAGGAAAGGCATCGAGTCTGGTCTTAGATCATTGAAACAACAGCAGGAGAGGGCCAAAGAGGCAACCCAGGCTCAGGAGGAATGGTTACCAAAGGTGGCGTGGCAGGAAGCAGGGATGAGGCCAGAATTAGAGGAGAGCCAAGATCCTGGGTAGCATTACGGAGATTGGGAAGGGGCGAGACTATGATGGGATGCTAAAACCAAGGCATGGTTTAACGTGTAATCATAACAGACTCATGGGAAGAAGGGTGTTGGCCGAGTGGGTTTAGTGCACAAAGACAAACAGCAGACACTTGAATTATTTTGAGGTTGAATCGAGTAGGTTAGCCAGTTGTGATCGAGAACAATCAATCTAGACTTACCAAAGGTATGGATAAGAGTTTTTGCAGATGAGCAAATTGGCGACCATGCTTCCTAGTTCTGAGATACTTTGTCTTCTGTTAATGCTCCTGGTGGCCCTGCATGTGAGCACCGCTGTGGAAATGCTTAAATTTCTTGTTGTGTGTTGTCAGTAATGACACTGCAAATAGCAGCCACAGCACGCTCAGGAAGCAGAAGTGGGCCTTGCTTCAGGAACTGCTGTCACAGACGCTAAACCCCTTCTCAGAAAGAGTAAAAAAGGGGAACCCCAGCTCGGCACAGCCACCAGTGTTTTACATGCAGGCCAACTGGGTAACCAACGGCCTCGTTTTTGTCCAGAAGTCGGAAAAATCTCTCAATATGATGATGCCTACAGTGCCCTCCATAATGTTTGGGACAAAGACCCATCATTTATTTATTTGCCTCTGTACTCCATACATTTTGGTTTCACCATGTAGAAATTACAGCTGTGTTTGTACATAGTCCCCCATTTCAAGGACCATAATGTTTGGGACACATGGCTTCACAGGTGTTTGTAATTGCTCAGGTGTGTTTAATTGCCTCCTTCATGCAGGTACAAGAGAGCTCTCAACACCTAGTATTTCCACCACCTTTGGAAACTTTTATTGCTATTTATCAGCATGAGGACCAAAGTTGTGCCAATGAAAGAAGCCATTATGAGACTGAGAAACAAGAATAAAACTGTTAGAGACATCAGCCAAAACTTAGGCTTACCAAAATCAACTGTTTGGAACATCATGAAGAAGAAAGAGAGCACTGGTGAGCTAACTAATCGCAAAGGCATGGTAGCGCAGCGGTAGAGTTGCTGCTTTACAGCGAATGCAGCGCCGGAGACTCAGGTTCGATCCTGACTACGGGTGCTGCACTGTAAGGAGTTTCTACGTTCTCCCCGTGACCTGCGTGGGTTTTCTCCGAGATCTTCGGTTTCCTCCCACACTCCAAAGACGTACAGGTATGTAGGTTAATTGGCTGGGTAAATGTAAAAATTGTCCCTAGTGGGTGTAGGATAGTGTTAATGTGCGGGGATCACTGGGCGGCACGGACTTGGTGGGCCGAAAAGGCCTGTTTCCGGCTGTATATATATGATATGATATGATGAAAGGGACTGGCAGGCCAATGAAGACCTCCACAGCTGATGACAAAAGAATTTTCTCTATAATAAAGAAAAATCCTGTCTGACAGATCAGAAACACTCTTGAGGAGTCAGGCGTGGATTTGTCAATGACCACTGTCCGTAGAAGACTTTATGAACAGAAATACAGAGGCTACACTGCAAGATGCAAGCCACTGGTTAGCTGCAAAAATAGGATTGTCAGGTTAGTTTGCCAAGAAGTACTTAAAAGAGCAACCACAGTTCTGGAAAAAGGTCTTGTGGACAGATGAGACGAAGATTAACTTATATCAGGGTGACGGCAAGAGCAAAGTATGGATGAGAGAAGGAACTGCTCAAGATCCAAAGCATACCACCTGATCTGTGAAACACGGTGGTGGGGGTGTTATGACCTGGGCATGTATGGCTGCTGAAGGTACTGGCTCACTTATCTTCATTAATGATAAAACTGCTGATGGTAGTAGCATCATGAATTCTGATGTGTATAGACACATCCTATCTGCTCAAGTTCAAACAAATGCCTCAAAACTCATTGGCCGGCAGTTTATTCTGCGGCAAGACAATTATCCCAAACATACTGCTAAAGCAACAAAGGAGTTTTTTTAATCTAAAAAATGGTAAATTCCTGAGTGGCCCGATCAATCACCCAATCTGAACCCAATTGAGCATACCTTTTATATGCTGAAGAGAAAACTGAAGGGGACTAGCCCCCAAAACAAGCATAAACTAAAGATGGCTGCAATACAGGCCTGGCAGAGCATCACCAGAGAAGACACCCAGCAACTGGTGATGTCCATGAACCGCAGACTTCAAGCAGTAATTGCATGCAAAGGATATGCAACAAAATACTAAACATGACTACTTTCATTTACATGACATTGCTGTGTCCCAAATGGGGGACTATGAAAAACACTACTGTAATTTCTACACGGTGAAACCAAAATGTATAAAAATGGTCGTCATGAAAATCTGACAATGCGCACTTTAACCACCTGTGATTTTTTCTAATATAAATCTCAAATTGTGCAGTACAGAGGCAAATAAATAAATGAGGGGTCTTTGTCCCAAACGTCATGGAGGGCACTGTATACCTACACAGTATTTGCATCAAAAACGCACAAGAGTAATAAAAAATAACAATTACTGAAAGCGCAGAGAGCAAGGAAACCAGTTCTGCTGCTCGTAGGAACGAACATATGTCTGACTGTCGTTAATATTATTGGAGTCCAGTCTTGCGCAGACATGTCTGTAAGTCATGCGCGCATCTTTGGGATGGCCTGTATTCACAAACTTCATACGTGTACTCAGAACGTCCACCATCCCCAACATTAAGGCCACAAGAGCCATTTGACTGCTGAGGTAGCGCAGCGGTAGAGTTGCTGCTTTACAGCGAATGCAGCGCCGGAGACACAGGTTCGATCCTGACTACGGGTGCTGCACTGTAAGGAGTTTCTACGTTCTCCCCGTGACCTGCGTGGGTTTTCTCCGAGATCTTCGGTTTCCTCCCACACTCCAAAGACGTACAGGTATGTAGGTTAATTGGCTGGGTAAATGTAAAAATTGTCCCTAGTGGGTGTAGGATAGTGTTAATGTACGGGGATCACTGGGCGGCACGGACTTGGAGGGCCGAAAAGGCCTGTTTCCGGCTGTAGATATATGATATGATATGAATGGCTCAATTCCCTGACAGGAAACATTTATTGATCACAGGAACATGGTAAAAAAAAGCCTTTGATCTTCCTGACAGTCATGATAATGAGATCCTTCCTCCACCCTAGTCGTTTGACCAGTTTCAGAGTTCAGCACATTGTTTCTCTTGAGATCATACCGTACATCGCCAACAATGGGCTTATCGGGGTACCACCCTGCCCAAGGTCATTTGTTGCAGACGCTGATTGGTCCTGGCCTTTGCTTATCCCCCCCCCTTTCAGTCTGAAGAAGGGTCCCAACCAAAAACGTCACCCATCCTTTTCCTCCAGAGATGCTTCTTGACCCACTGAGTTACTCCAGCACTTTGTGCCTATCTTTGGTATAAAGCAGCATCTGCAGTTCTTTGTTTCTATAGGGTAATGGGGTCAATGGGTTCCAACAGCAATGTACTAGTCAACACGGCAAATTAGGTTTGAGATGTTAAAGCAGAAATGCTCCGAACGCCCAGAAAATTTCACTTCACCAACACCTAAAAACAACATTTGGATCACCCTACTCCCATCAATATATTTATGTATTCGTTGTGACTCGTGGGAGTGTGCAGAAATTAGCAGCAGTTTTCCCTCATTGCAATAACTGCTGTATTTTACCTTATAAAGCTCTTTGAACATTTTGTTGCTACAAAATGTAGAGTCCAGTTTCTAAAAATGTTTTAAAAGTAAGAATTTGAATACTAGAACAGGAGTCGGCTGACTACACCATTCCATGAAAACATGTGTGCAGAGCCAAGGTGCCAACACCAACATTACCAGGAGCTGAGGCTCTACCCATCCCGGGTGAGTCTAAACACGGGTATGTCCATGTGTCCCCCACCTTCCTCTCATTTATCTATCCATGGTCCATGTCACACCTCCTGTACTTCATAGGAAAGTTTGTGCAGGAGAATACTTTGTACCACAAGTCAATCAGGTAGTGAGGAGTCTGCATTGTCCACCTGAGGCCCTGCAGCAGAAGCAGTGGTCCTGTCATACATGCTTGACTATCCTGGCAGCATGTTTCAGCCCCAGAACCTTTAAGCCAGACCAACACTTTGCTTGGCTGTCCGAGAGATTTGCCCTCCCAGTTGGATATTATGTGCATAGCCAGTGACTCGCTCCTACTGTCTACTGCTCTTGAGGAGACGGCACTGAGGATGAAGCCATCATCCATCTCCTTCCTAAATGTATTTTCCAAAACGTTTTGGTGAGCGTGTTATTGACCTTGTTGAGGTTCATCTCAGGACAGTGGTCAGCACGCTGTTCTCAGGGAACGAGAGGAAAGCTAACTGCTGTCGAAACATTAGAAACTTGGTGAAAGGTCCCTAAAAAGTCACAGGTGCCCATGCGTCACAGGTCAGTGAATGCTGACGACTGTCACACTCTGAGGTGCAGGACTCAGGTGCTGGGAAAGGGCTGAATTTGCTGCTGTCTCTTCAAAGCCTCGTCGGGTACGAGTTCAGATCAGATTTTGATTAGTTGACGGTTGTATACATCAGGATGCAATGAAATTCCTTGTTTAAGGGCGGGACAGTGAGTGGTACAGCTGGTAGAGCCAAAAGTGGAAGGTAGAAGAGAGAAAAGGGAATGGCGAGGATGGCAGGCATCCATAATGATGCTACCGGCTGTTCTTCTGCAGTATCCTCTCTCTCCCCCTGTCCATCGTCCAGGCCTTTCACCACCTGCCCCCCTTGCCTCACTCAAACAGGGAACCTGAAGATCACAGGCAGTAACCAACATAAGCAGACAGTAACCAGCATATCCAATGTCTAGTATTACTAGCCAGTAATTAGAATAACCAGATAGTAACCAGCATAACCAGTGACCCACATAATTAGCCAGTCATTAGAATAACCAGACACTAACTAGCATTACAGGCAGCAGCGGAACCTGTATAATAAGCCAGCACCTAGTGTAATTAGCGACCAGTGTAACCGGCGATTAACCAGTGTGTTACCAGCGTGCCCAGAGCAGTATCACCGGGGCTGTGTTCCTCGGGCCTCGGCATCGGCTCCCCGCACTCCCCCCTCCCCTCCCCGGCCTCGGCTCCGTGTCTCACCTCGATCTGCAGAGCGCTGAGGCCGCGCAGGAACTCGCGGATGTTGCCACAACTGTCGCTGTCGGTGCGGGGCTCGGAGCACACCTGAGGAGAAGCAGAGCAGAGGCGCAGAGTCAGACAGGCCGCGGCCAGACCGCCAATCCATCCCCGGGCTCGCCTGCCTCCGCCCCGCGCTGCAGGAAGCCGCGCCGCTCACGGAAATGACACCACAGCCCGGCCTGCGATCCGGGCCTGACCCAGGACCCGCCATCCCCCCCGACCCGGGACCCTCCGCCCCGGCCCCCCGGTCCGCCGTTCCTCCCGGCCCCCCCGACCCGGTCTAGATCCACTCTCTGGCATGGGGTTAACCTACCCAATCCCGGGTGCTACACTGCCCTGTGGTGGGATCTATTTCCCAGTCCTGGGATCTAGTCACCGTCCCATGACCCACTCCCCTGCGAAGGATCTACTCTCCAGTCCTCTTGTCCTTCTGTGAGATCCACTCCCCAGTGTACCATCGACTCACAGTCCTGGGATCTGCTCTGACATGGGATCCAGTTTCAGTACCACCCCCTTACTTGTGGCACCCGAAAGCATGGGGGTCTACTTACATTGACAGGGCATCACCTGGACCCACCATCCAGGCCCTGAATCACCCAAAATAGCCCAGCGACCCTCTCTCACCGCGCAAACCCCATCTTGGGAACGGTAGGATTATGCTGCAGAGATCTTCGTCTATTTTGATGCATAATTAATTCATAATACCCATAGCATTATTTATAATTAGATGTCGTGTTTAGAGACATTATTAAAGCATAATAAAATGGAAAGCATGGATTTAATGCACTTCAGATTTTCAGCCATCAGGGAGTGCAACAAGAAGATGACTCAATGAACTGTGTTTCAGTTTGAATCTAAGCGACAATTATTTCAAAACGTGAAGCCAATCTTGTTAGCAAATTGAATCGTCATGTGAATTTCTATTGTACATGTTAAATTAACAATCATTTCTCCCTCTGGAAAAATGAAAGCCACGGTTCTTAACATTGTAAAATAACTTGATCGGCATGCAGGTTTGACCAGAGGTATAGCCTATAAACAAAAGGAGAAATTGTGTGTGGCTGTGGCCAACCAGTGACCGGGAAGAGTAACACGCATGTGAACTGGAAAACGCTAAAAAAGCAGCAAAATAAGACCAAACAATTCAGAATGATCAAAAGACAGAGTAAACTGGTAAAGAATATGTAAAGCAACACCTGTAACTCCTTGTGTCTAAGGAATATATATGTAAAAGGCTTTTATGGTCTTGTGAAAACGAGCAGCAAAAAAGTGGGTCCCAAAGAGACAATGAAAGCAGAAATTATTACGGGGTCTTAGAAGCTGATATGATGTTAAATTCTTTTGAATTTTTCTCATCATTGAAGCCACAGAGAAACTACAGAAAATGACGGAACCCAAAGGCCTCATGAAAGTGAATAAAATGAAGAAATTATCATTAAGGAGGAAGGACTAGAGAAATTAAGATTAAAGGACAGCCATCCCTCCTGAAATGTAGCAACTGCAACAGCACTGCACACCCTCCACACAAATTCCTCCAACAGTGCAGCAATTAATCCACACCATCAGTCACTGCAAATATGCAGTACTCCCTCTGCACTCAGTCACTGCAAAGGTGCAGCATTCCCACCTCACTGTAAGTCACTGCAACAGTGCAGCACTCCCTCCACAGTCAGTCACTCAAACATGCAGCACTCAGTACAATGTCAGTCACGTTCACCACACAGCACTCCTTTAGTATATCTGATGCTTTTCGAACAAGGCTGCACTCCCTCTGGACTGCTTACCACATAACAGCCTCATGGAAAAGCAGTTGAATGACAGCCTCCTGACAGGGAAGTGATGCTAATGCTTCCGTCGAAAGGATTCTGACATCCCGCTGTCAACCATCACTGAGTCCTCCCCAAGTTCCTTCAGCAAAAACATGTAAAAATCTCCTCAAAACTTGATGTAGAGTACGTCCAGTGTGCTAAAGACGCAGCTAAGTCAACACCGCCAGTATCTGTCACTGGATGTTTGGATACAACGGGTGGCTTCAGATCCAGTAGTGTCAATACAGCTTATGTGTACCTTTCCACCTGGTGTACTTATGTTGTAGACTTTAGGGTCTTTGCATGACAATGAAATGCAACCTGTCCAGAATGCAGCGAGATCCGGATCGTCTGGAGGAACGGGTGAGTGAACAGATGGATTGTTGGTGGTGTGGCTGCGAGAGGGAGCCTGTCCCAAGGAGACCCAGGCGGGAACAGTGTTTGATTGTGTGTGTGGAAGGAGTGTGGGCGTAACCCAGACGCAAGGTTCACATCATGGGACCAGAGCCCCAGGAACAGGAGGAACATGCCCGATCTCTCATGACCATGAGGTTTCAAAACAGTCTGCACTGAAATACTGTCCCATTGATCCCAAACTACCAGACTGAAAATGATCCCTTTGTTTGCTATTGTGCTTACTTTATTAAAATTTCCAGGCAAAAACAATGACATGAAAGATCCCAGTAGAAACCTACATATTCTAACTTTTAAACGTGCATTCTATTTCTGAGTAAAACTAGATCCCACAATTACACTAACCAGAAATGCTGTCACAATGAAACAATGATTGCCCAGAACTCCAGCTCATCTCCTAATCAGTACTGTGGGGGTATTTTATGGCCAGAAGCACAGCACTCCTCTGCACCAATGCAACAATCCCTCAGTTCTGCCACTCCCATAGTACAGCACACCCTCAGTTCCGCCCTCAGTACCCTCCTTTGCACAGTGCAGAGCTGCCTCAGTATCACCCCTCACAGTGTATGGTAGAAGGATGTGGAAGGAATTGAGAAAAAAGTCATTTTGATCAAGCAGTGGTCTGAGTGGGGAAAAGGGGAAACTCTACACATGCAAAACATACACGAGGAGCCATGACCAAGAGCTCGGAGTGGGATTAAAGTACATCAGTTTTGTCCACAACAATGTAATCTAACAGCACTGAGCTACTTTTCAGATCCTGCCTGCAAGTCATTTTTTCATCATAGTTCAGCCTGGTTTGCCTGTACAACCAAACCTTCAGACAACACGGAATTTGGAGCAAATATGTGGAGGAGTTTTTGATTACTCTAGTAAGCAGTTGATGCAGGTGTACTGAGGGATGCCCTTCAGGCCCTCATGTCTGTGCTGCTCTACCTCAAGATCATGACTGATCGTCGACAATCTGTATACTCAGCATGATTTAAGCTTTCATCACTGTCATCTATTTAACCATATCTCAGAGAGGCCTCGTACTAACAGCTAAAGAAATCTACAGTGCAATATTTACATTCGTGCATTGTTCGAACATGTTCTGTTGATTTGAGTAAAGAATTAGATCTCAGATGTGCATTTACCTCCAAGGCATGAAGTTGTGGCTTCATGTCCCAGGCTCCCCCCCACACCGCCTCAGACTCACACCCCTCCCCACCAGCTCCCTCCCTCCCCAACCCCCCGCTCCCTACTTCTCCTGCCCCCTCCCCGCCTCACCTTGTCCAGAGAGCCGGGCGCTAGGCGCTCGAGCAGCCGGCACAGCACCAGCCCGTCCCGCAGCGCGCTCTGCAGGAAGCCCTCGGGGTCGGACGGCGTTTTCTTCGGGGACTCCAGCACCCCGAGCGCGATCAGCCAGGTCACGTTCTGCTCGGCGGGAGTCATCGCGGGCCGGGGCCGCGGAGCTGAGGCCGGGTAGCGGGGCTGAGGCAGGGGAGCGGAGCCGGGGGAGGGCGCGGGACTGGGAGCCGCCTTCGGGCGCGTCCACATCCGCGGCGCCGAACGGCGAATCCGCCCTCGCTTCCGCCTCAGCGTTGTAGCGGCGGCAGCGCCAAACACGCTCCATCTCCCCCAACACTTGCCCCCTGCTCCCTTTCCTCATCCCCTCCTCCTCCACCCCGCATCCTTTCCCCAGCTCGCCAAATATTGGCGAAACCCGCACTTGGAACACCGTGTTGTGTTAGTCACCCTGCTGTAGGAAAGAAAAACTGGGAAGTGTCCAGAACTGGAAGGCAGAGGAGTGATCTTATTCGAGGTGTTTACAACTATATCGATCGGATGAATGAAGAGTTCCTTTCCGCATTTTGAGAAGGCAACTATTTGAGGGCACAGCCTCATGGGGAGAAGGAAAAGATTAAATAGAAATCTGAGGGCCAACTTCTTCACACAAGGATAGTGGGTACATAGAACGAGCTACCAGAAGAGTTGATGGAGGTAAAATAACATTTAAACCCCATTTCGACAGGTAAGGTACATGGGTAGGGAAGGTTGAGAGGGACTTGGGCCAAATGGGACTAGATTAGATGGAGCATCTTGGTGTATGAGTTGGGCAGAAGGGTGATTCTACACGATGACTCGTCAGTGGAAGCGTGCATTGTTACATGGATGGTTGCAGAAACTGTCATTAATTTATTGTTTTACTTTTGACTCCCAGTACAATTCAGACTAGAACTGGATTTTGTTCTAATTTATGCAAACATTGATGACGGACTCCAGCAAAGGCATTGTTCTTGACAATACAGCTGTAAAATTTAAAACCTGCCACCACGAAATTGGGAAAATAGATTCCTTAAAGATCTAGGTAGGATTGTGGGAAAATGTTTAGAGACACCGTGCAGAAGAGGTGAAGGGGACAAGATGTTGGATCACAAGATCAAAGGGAGCATGTTCTTATGTTCTTGTTTCGTATGCATTTCCATTGTAATTTATTTGAATCAATACATTTTAGAGAGAAAATAATAAAATGGCACATTATATCTTGATTTTAGATCAACCACAAATGATGAAACAACCAACATCCCGTTAACACAAAATGTTTATAAGCAGCAACAACTTTTTAATATCCTCAGTTCCAGGACCATTCACATACGAGGCATTCAAGGTGGTTACATTCAGCCACTTGGCTTTCACTCACAGCAATGCTTATTTTTGTGCACCATCCTGAAGCTATTCTTGACAATCAATGTTGCAATTAGTTTTCTCGCTGACCTCCGTGCTAGGAATGCACAGCAGTTGATGTAATGCAGTGTTTTGGTCTCTTGCAATGATTTATATTTAAAAACCTGGTCTGCCAAATGTCTCAGTGCTTCTGCTTCATCTATAAAAGGCAACATCATTCTTTCCCAAGTTTAATTTTTCAATTATGGGTTTGTGCCAGTCACCCCCCATCTCTTTGAAGAGGAGCTGACCTACAGACTTCAGGTTTGATGGCAACATATATGCTGGATAGAAGCCAGTAATTATGAAGCAAATAGAACCCCATCTACTGGTATGCAAGGAAACACCATTCCAAATTCTGAGCAGGCTACTTTGTCTAAGCACCGCTTCTTAGGTCCATCCCAGACAATCCTCCACACCATTCAAAAGAATTTACACTGAAGAGTGCAGGTCAGAATGATGGAATCTAAATTGACCCTTTTGCTCCCACCAGATAATGACCCATAACAAAATAATTAAATGGGATTTATTGCAAAGTTTAAACTATCAAAAATGTACAATATTTGAACATTTTAATATGCCATATATATGTACAAGCAGCATTGTATACATCTCAGAAAGGCTCAATCATTCAGTTGCTCCAGTGCAATACCAAATGAATTATCATTTCAAATTGAGGGGTTAAATCCAAGAACTAACTTTCAACAATTGAATTTTTACTGCTTGGATGAAGCGTCAATTTTAATACAGTACTTGGAATCAGAAGTTAACTTCAATTGTGTAAAATGAGGCTCAGGTAGGAGTAAGACAGCCCAGGTGCAGGCCATTTGGTTAATCATCAACATGGGCCCTTTAGTTCTGCATGATGCAAGCACCCTTCAAACATGTTCTGCTGTTCAATAAGAATCTGAATGCCAATTCTCCCTATACCCTCGGCAGTTTTTGTGACCATTTCCTTAAATATATTTAGCAAATAGCTTAGCCTTCACCACTTTGTAGTAAATAATTCTACAGGCTGCCATCTGAGTTAAGAAACTCTTGTCAATGTCAGACAAGATTTCTTAGCCAGACTGATCTCTGGACTTCAAACTAGGACAAACATCCTCCCTGTATCTACTCTGTCTAGTTCTATCAGGTTAAATATTTCAATGAGATCTCCTCCAATTCTACTAAGTGCTGGTGAAAACTGACCCCCACACCTTATACAAGTCGTTATCTGACAACCCAGAAATTCTTCTATAAGACCAATACTACACCATGTGGTCTCACCAAGGACTGTACAAAAACATCCTTGCGCACTATTCAAAGCCCATTTCAAGCCACCTACTTTAATGCTCATTAAATCTCTATTATTAGATTACTTTTAGTGACTGGAGTATAAAAACATGCACATTAACATTTCCTTTTTAATTACTATACCCACATTGTGCTAGTTGATCCAGTCTTCTGCATCCGCATTGGCCCCTTACATTCCATTTAATCCTACCTAGTTTCACATCAATGGTAATTGCATAATACATTGCATTTGGGGAAACTTAATTTACAGTTTCAAGTCCATGTTCACATCTTATGAAAAATGTGTTCCCTCCATTGCCTGTTGGTACTGAGGTAAGTGCTGGATCAAGAGCAGTCATACATTCTATCCTGCCACTCTGACGTGTGTGCTAAAGTTACTTTCAGATCCCATTCGAGCAAACTGGGAAACAACTCTCCCATCAGTAGACCTATTCATATTTTTATTGTGTCTGAAGAAGGGTCTCGACCCAAAACGTCACCCATTCCTTCTCTCCCGAGTTGCTGTCTGGCCCGCTGAGTTACTTCAGCATTTTGTGATACCTTCGATTTGTACCAGCATGTGCAGTTATTTTCCTACACAACTTGCTGCTTCACTGCAATTTCTCCTCAAGGTATGTCTACTTTGAAGTTTTCCTGCTCCCTTTGACAAGTTTAACAATATGCTGTCACTGCTCCCCCTCTGTGATTCCTCCTGCCCTCGAGTCTGAAGGGTCTCCACCCAAAAGGTCACCCATTCCTTCTCTCCTGAGATGCTACCTGACCCGCTGAGTTACTCCAGCATTTTGTGATACCTATTAATATATTTAAATGTGATCATCTACTGTACCCTTTTCCTTTGAGCAATTTAAGGAAATAAAAGTTCACTGGATTAATTTTGCCATGAGCTCCCGAAGACTTGGCTTTAGACAGACTGCCTTTAATTTCTCCGAGCTTTTTGCCAGAGGTCCAAACATAACTGTTACTACAATATTCTCTACATAAAATCCAAATGCACTTCAGAAACACATGGTTGAATACTGCTCTAACCACACTCTTTGTTCTCAGTACTGTGCCGTAAAGAATGTCTTGTTGGTTATGTAAGTCTTGTGGAGTTCAAGCTCTCTTCAGCAATAGACACGATGCTGTTCCTTCTGGATTTTCAATGGTGTGTCATTTAAATCCAGATTTCTCGACCTGAAAAAAGTAGTAGTTACTTATTAATCGTAACATTAATTCTGAAGAGACTTGCACAGTAGGAATACCTGCTTTTCCACGACTCTTGTGGAAACACATTTCCACAATCCAAAGATCTTTACTTTTGAAAATCCTGCTGGAAAAATAACTGGAAACTCTCAAGCCCCTATCCCGATCAAAACCACCCAAAATTGCAGAGACCAGCATCCCATCCATTCCCTCTCGTCAGGCAGTAGATACAAGCTTAAAAGCCTCTTAAACACGATTATATCTGCCTCCACCAACCACCTACTTTTGCAAATAAAAACTTGCCCCCTAGGTGCAAAGGTTCTACCAATGCTTACCATAATTTTATAAACTTCCAAAACACCCTCATGTCTCACACTCCACAGCATAATAATTCCAGCATCAACAACCTTGATGATCCGTGTTTTTACGACACTGGATCTAGTTCTACAATAGCCATACAAAATTAAGTGCATATGAATGTGCAAAGTTAATCACACATAAAATTACACCGCAATGTAGATGTGGATATTATGGCGTACCTGGGTAAATGATCTTCATCCAGCTCAGGAAATTAATCGGCTTACAGGTGGGCACCTCCGCATCAGTTTTCAAAACGATTTCTATATCCTCATCCTGTTAAGAAAATACATGCTGTAGCTTGGACCGTATGAAACCAAACTCAACACTTGTGCTTTACAATTCAGTTACTTCTAAAAATATGGGTTTAAAATCATTCAAATCACAATTTACTTTTTCCATTGGCCTTCCAGTCAATCCACTGATGCTGCTGAGGATTCAACAGTTGTCCAACGTGGTTCAGAAAAATTGCTTTGCAGGTTTGATTTTGCGTTATGTATAGAATTCCATTTCATTTAAAACGACAGAAGGATGACAATATTTGGTGATCGACAGGCTTCCTTATGTAACCAGGTCTCATTTAGTAGGCAACTTAAAATGGTTTGTTGAAACCCTACTTTATTCCATTCTGTTTTAATTCAATATGGAGTTATAATCGGTGAGCGAAGTGCTTCCTTACGTAACCATGGGTTTCATTTAGTAGGTTAACATAAAAAGGTTTGCGTTGCTTACCAGAGTTGCTCTTTTCACATAAAAATGGCTGATACGGTTGAGAATGTCCTAGATTCAACTGCCTTTCCTAAATCTTCAGCTTTTGAACAGCAATAGGCCTTTGTAGGTGGTTTCTTTGCAAATCTTGATGCTCAATTCTTAAAATCACAGCAAATTCCTTTTAAAGCGAGATACTACACTTGTAGAAAATGAAACTGCTTAAATGACATTTGGGAAATTTTAAGATTTGTATCCACTTTAAGCCAGAACTTAAAAACAAATCACTTTTAAAGATACTCACTGCTGACGATTTGTAATTTTTTTAACCAGCTTGCTTCAGAGTCAGCTGTGACTGGAGCTTTTGAGGTTGAATGTTGATCTGTAACTGGAGGAGACTGAAATACAACTGGTATATTTTGAAAATTGCAAGGTTTCATTGGGCAGTTATGAACGGTTCATCGGCATTGCTTGCTGTTAGTTGAATTGAGTTGCCTAGGCACTTTTTTTCTTCCCATTTTGTAAAGAAAACCAACTAAAATATTTTCTTTTCATTACCTCCCCCAACCCACTCCCAGCCCACAAAGGTGTTTGGTTAAACAACATAACATGATTCACTGAAAATGTTCAGTTTTTATTTCACAATAGCACTGGTGCAACAAAGCAAGATCTAGTTCTATATATCCATGTATGTATGGAAAAGCCACAGACAGCAGCACCAATATAACATTAACTTTTTTTTAATGTTTAACCAGTCTCTGCACCATTCCCACTAGAAAGTACAAACTGACTTTTTTATAAAAAAAAACAAAAACTAACAATAAACAGCAAACCAAATTAAAATTTCAAATTCCTCTTGCATGGAAAGCACTTGACAGTCCTTTCACCTCAAATTGTTTGTTGTGTTTCAGTAAGGAAAAACAGCACTAAGAGGAAGGGCTTTTTGGTCCAAGTTATATTAAGTTCAGTTTTAGTATCTGCTTCGGCCACTGCCCCTGTCAGAGCGGTTTCCTCCACGCCCCGATCCACGATTTCCTCCACGGCTTGAGCTGCTGTATGAATCGCGTGGAGGATAGCCTCTTTCCATTGGAAGACCTGGACCTCTATCTTGCCTACCAACACGATCATTTCGGCTACTTGAGTAAGTTTCACTTCTGCTGTAGTTATCTCGGCCTCCACCATATCCATCCCGAGAGCTGTTGCTGTAGTCATCGTAACGGCCACCTCCACTGTAAGATGGTGGCGGCCCTCGTGCAGGTGGAGCGCCTCGTGAGTTACCTGCAGGGTCAATGGTCAGGTCATATGGAAACGTTTGAAATATTCCTTACATTTTATAAGATTTACTCACTTACTGCAGCTTTGTTGAAATTTGCATTTTTTAAAACTTGTTTGCACTTGCAGCATTTGAAAAGATGCAGCATTGAGATGCTCCCATCATTTGGGGATCAACTGAGCAAAGTAATGAAGTTTTTAATGCAAGACTTAACTCATTTTGGTAGTGTCTCACATTGTCATCCTTCCAGCAACAGATGGGGAGTTTATGCAGAAATATTTCCAGCCTTTAGGTTTAGGTATGCACATGTAACTGATTTTATTTGATTACAAGTTGAATATGTACTTTCTTAAATGACTAGGCCTTTTGTTTGACGGATATTGCTCATCAGCAAGTTTGTGCTCTTTTTTTGAAGTTCTTTTGTTTTGCTGTGGATTTCAACTGGGTTTTATCACTGTAGAAATAAATTGCTTGAAATTCAAAAGACATATGCATGACAAAGAAACCCTCAAGTTAGAAAATGTACACCCTTATCCAAAATATAATTAGAATGTCTGCATCAATATGAAAACTGACGCTAATCAATTGCCATCTTACCATAGCCATCATACGAGTCTCTGTAGGAGCCACCACTTGGGCGATCATTATAATAGTCACGTGTCTCACGTCCACCATATCCATCTCGGTCACTGGAATTGAAATGATTTATCATGACTGCAAGATAATCACAATGCCAACCGAAATTGTTTCACAACAGTGGCGCAAAAAACAGCCATACCTGTATCCTCTTGATCCATAATCATCGCGTCCACCCGAATGGGAATATTCACGGGAACTATACGATTCCCTTGGCGGTGGACCATAATCTCGTGTGTCTCTAGAGCTTGGATAGTCTCTGTTGGAGTAACTGCAATGTAAAGCAAGGTTCCTGCTAGCATGTCAAACAAATCCATAGCTCTTGTAAAACTGGAGTAGGGTGCAGTTAACTTGGTCTAACAACTTGCAGCTCAATACTAACTGCAATTTTGCAAAACTGAACCAAGTTAAAATTAGTCAAATACACTTAGGATAAAAATTTCTGCCAGGAAACCACAACATGATAGGTTGAGAATTGTGAACTTCAGTATAAAGACATGAACAATCGAATATTCAAAGGACAACTATGGCCACATGGATAAGTGTCTAAACACACTGGCAAATGTACAATTTCCAAATAACCTAATTGGCTACACACCAGATTCACTAACTCTTCTCTTTCAGTTTAACTGTATGCAGCATATGATGGTTAGACAGGAATCCTCTTATCAAGGTTTACCATCCGATGACAGATGCAGGACTGATTTAGTCGTGTAAACCATAAGCTTCAATAAACTATTACCACTGCTGAACTTGTGTGCTGCAAGTTATGAACCTGCATCATACAAGGAATTCAATATCTTCTTGGAAAAGCCTGAGAGATGAAACCCATGAATGCAACTGCTGTAAAAGCTCAGAACTTCTTAGAGGAAATGTGGTATCATCATTTCTTACGATCAATGATACAGAAGTCATCATTGCTTGAGAGTTACACAAAGCAGATGCCAAACTATTGTTTCAGATGCCGCTTGGCCTGTCAGCAAGTAATCTGAAGGCTGCAGCTATTTCAATCAAATGACACTAATCATCACAGTAACCTATAACTCCATCCTAACCTAGAAAGGACTACCTCCACAACTATATAGGCAATGCATTACATATTCAGCTGTTCAGTGGAAGATTTTCTTCATAACCTCATGAATTTTGTGATATTCTGCTCTTGCCTAGTTTTTAAACTCCTCTGCCAATGGAAACCGTTTCAATCTATGCTATACTTTAGGAGATTAAATGTTGTATCACATTTTTAACTTGTGTCCCACAGAGAACAATGTTCCCACAGAGAACAATGTTCTCCATTAGCCATTTTAGCCATTTTACTCAAGTTCTGCATCCGGAGCCTTCACATCTTGACAAAAGGAAAATTGTGGCTCCACTACCATCTTAAAGATCTTTTGACTGCCTTTTGCAATTCAATCTTCCGGCTAAAATGAACCCGTAATAATAGCTTAGATATTTGATTTCCCACAACAAAAAATGTTATACTTGTCTCTGTAGTAGTAATCCTCTCTGGGAACATAATCATCCCTTCTGGATGGCATCATCTCTCTGCGGGATGGAGGTGATGGATAACTGTCCCTTTCACGCGAGGGAGGTCCTAGGAATAAAAAAAACAGTCACCCAAATTTTCGACCTTGAATAAAGCATAAAATCAATGTTTACTGAAATTAATTGTGTTTTTTCACCTCTTGATCCACTTCCTCTTCCACCCATACTCCCAGTTCGCATTGGCCCAGAAGGAAGAGGCCTTTTAGGGGGGGGTCCATTTGCACGTCCTGGGGGACCCCTTTTCAATGGTGGTCCTCTGGAGGTAACTAAAAAAAACAAATACTTATGGCTATTGTATTAAACAAATTGGACTGCTTACATTTATTTGCCCTATCTAGGTTTGTGGTGTAAAATTTAGGTGATATTGTTGTTCAATATAGCATGCCTAATCACATCTTATTTCAGAAAATATCATGGAGCCACAAAATAACTTTCATTTTCAAGTTGAAGTATAATATTTAAAAACAACATAATGAAGACAAAATATTCAGCATTACACAAGTCTTAAATCCGCTGCCATGTTTCAAAGACAAAACCTGCATGATGCATTGAATACTGCAATGAGAATGAAAGGCCATACACCCAAAACATTGTTTTCCTGTACACAGATGATGCCTGAACTACTGAGTCTCTCCTGCATTTTTGATTTAAAACTCGGTTACAGATTTAGATTAAAAAATATGACCTGGGTATATCTAAAAGCATCAAGATATCAGATTGATGATTATGTGCACAGATTTAGAAATCAAAGTAAATTAAAAACTACCCAAATCCAAGTTCTACTGGACCAGGAGTGTGAACTTGGTATTATTTGTGTTTATCTTCACCCACCAAACACAATTGAAGTTATCTATCAATTCAAAAGTCTACTTCTGACATAATCACTCTGAAATTTGGCTTATTGCGACTGTCCAGGCAAAAGTCCAAATTTGCCAGGTTACTCTTGAAAAGTTCGATTTTGACAATTTACTTTCAGCCATTTACCTTTTTGAGGTGGGCCTCTCATTCCTCCACTACCTCCTCTTCCACCTCGAATCCCCCTAGGAGGACCACGGCTTCTTGGGGGTGGGGGTGGTCCACGTCGTCCACTATTTTCAAATGCTGGTTTAGTAGCTTGCTCTACTTTAATTGGTTTTCCATCCAAAGACTTTAAAAAAATTGAAAGGGAGTAATAAAAATGTTTATCGTGCACTTAGAGGAGTGGATTCAACTTATAGGGCATTTCAAGGGTATACGGTCATTTGTGAGACACAAGCCACAGATGATGTTGAAGTCCCAAGTTAATCCATTCTTTTTGCTTTGGAACTCTAAAGGTTTAAATGGGATCTACGACTGTTTTATAACCACAACTGTACCAACAACGGTAATTTGCAGTACAGAACCAGAATGGCACCAAACAGCAAATTGTCAGCACAAATCGTCAGACTGCACATTCTTGTTCTAAATGCAAGATAATATCGAGAGACCCTATCTGCAAAGTGCAGTTTTCTTTTTTACAAAATATGGATTTGTAAGTTCATGGGAAAAATTTGTTTCCAGAACATCATGGTCTTCAATTTTAATGATTTATTATGGTATATGAAACTTGTTTTGCAAATAGCTTGTTAGTTGAAAGTCATATAAATAACTTTGGGAGGGTGTTGAAATTCAAAAATTGAAAAAAAGCTATTTCAGTTATGATCTATCTCTATTACGTTATCTTTGCATCAAATTTGGTATTGATGTATTATTGCCAAGTGTACCCAAATATCAAAGTATTATTACGTAATTCTTTAAGCATCCTTAAATTCACAAATTGGAAATATCCTGGTACAATGAGAAAATTTGGTGGAACAGCATATGGCTGTAGAAGCTAACAGCTATTTCAATGATGTCATTGCAGCCAAGTAGTAGTCTAACCAACTGAAAGCATTATTCCGTCTTAAGTGCGAAATTTATTGTGCAGGCATGGGACTTATGAGCAAAATATTTTACACTTAAGGTAAAGCAGCACAAACAAAAAGTCATATTCAATACTGCAAACTTCAGGTTCCTCATTACTTCCCCTGATATCTGAACAAACTGTTTGCAGCTTGTTCACTGATGTATTGCTCCACGGTACATACAACCATTGTAATAACAAATTTGATTTTTAACACCTCACCTTTCCATTCATATCCCTGGCTGCATCCCTCGCATCCCCTGGACTTTCAAATGTAATAAAAGCAAAACCTCTTGACTTGTTTGTTTCACGATCTTTCATCAGCAGAACTGAAAGGAAAATAGTCAGTTATTGATCAATTTTAACTTTAGCAGATCAATGCAAACTCCTATGATGTGCAGCCCCCAAATCAGTTCCCAATCTTTCAAACATGTTCATGGCTGATTACTTGTCTCACTATTTCCCTCAGCCCCTATACCATTGATCCATTTTTGAATAAAATGCAATGAGCAGCCACAGCCAATGAGCCAGAGGAGCACAAATTCATTTCCAATTTTATTCACAAATTTGTCGTGTGCAAAATACTAGCGACTTAGGTTCGATCCAGACTACGGGTACTGTCTGTACGGACTTGTACGTTCTCATCATGACCTGCATAGGTTTTCCACGAGACCTTTGTTTCCTCCCAACTCTCTAAAAACCTACATGTTTGTAGTTAATGGCTTGGTATAAATATAAAATTGTCCCTTGTGCGTGTTGGGGTGCTAGTGTGCGGGGATTGCTGGTCACTGCAGACATGGTGGGCCTCAGAACCCGTTTCTGAGTTGTATCGCTAAAACTAAATCAACCAAATGAATATGTTAAGGCCAAGGCAAATAGATTTTCTGGATAAAAAGCAAACTGGCAATTACCCCTGTCAAAGTATCAACGTATAAATTGTTACCAGATAACATTGGCTTGTCTTATTACCGACAGTGAGATACAACATTCATAACTTTTCCGATCAATCAGCATTGTACACCAGAATGTGATGCGACAAAGCTAAACAGTAGTAAAAGTTGTAGAGCCACTTCAGGCAAAACAATCATGCCACGCAAAAGTCAATCTTTTTTTATTTGTTAAACTGTACATTAGCCATGGACAGGATAGTACACTAGATTTATTCCTGGGCAGGGGATAGAAAAATTGCCTCGAGGAGCAATTAACCACAATCATAAATATGGCCTGAATGAGAAGTAATTTCTTATACTAAACCATTGGAATTTTCTTACCCATTAGCCCTGCAGATACTTGAGTAGATCAGTTTTGGAGATTAACAGATTGAGATATTAAAATAATGAAGCAGTATTGGTTGAGTGTTCATCAATTCACATGTGATCGGAGCAGAATTGGGCCATTCGACACATCAAGTCTACACCACCATTCAATCATGGCTGATCTATCTTTCCCTCTTAACCCCATTCTCCTGCCTTCTCCCCATAACCCGACACACATGCTAATCGAATAATCTATTTATCTCTGCCACAAAAATATCAATTGGCCTCCAGTCTTCTGTGACAATGAATTCCAGTTTCACCAACCTCTGACCAAAGAAATTTCTCATCACCTTCCAAAAGGAACGTTCTTTAATTCTGAGTGTGGTAAATAATATTGAGGTTAAAGTTTAGCTGTGACCCAATTGCTGGCTGAGCAAGTGCAAGAGACTGACTTGACCATCTCACCCTCTAACCTGACTGATGGAGACACTCCTCATCCTTCAGACAATTCATTTCCACATGTTGCAATCCATGATAGTAGCAAGCCTGCAAATGCAACTAAGTCATAACTAAGCCACATACATTGTTCACAATTTCTGAAACCATACTTGATATCACCCAAAACGTGCCAAAGCACATTTGGCACCACCTATCGCACACACACTGACTGAGCGAGGGGAATGTAATTTTGAACTGGATTTTTGATATACCTTCGACTATTCTTCCATATTTGCCAAACACTGCTTCAAGTGCTTTTTCATTTGTTTCAGTATTGAGACCGCCAATGAAGAGTTTTCCAGGACGATCTGCTTCCACCATCTTGACAGTCACCTATAGAAGACGTATACATTAGATTTAATAAATAATCTTGAAACAATATTTTGCTCAATCAATTAACACAAGTGAACGTTAACCAAGACAGTTAATAAACCCTGTAACTATGGCCAAGTCACTAAAAATCTAAATTAATGTGGAGCTCATCAAATGTTACCTCTACAGAAACTTAGCTATAATTGCTGAACTTCAAACTCCTAGTTTTTTCTTCTAAAACTCCTAGGTTTCCAATGTGATCTGCCCAGCTATTGTCAAGGTGCTTATTTTTGGTGTGATGATATTCAAAGCTAATGTACTTCCCCAATAGTAATCACAAACTAATGGAGGACAGAAGTCGTGACATGGCAGAGTATCTCACGTGCAAATACTGATCAATACAAAACCCCTAATTAATATTACCAAATCCTCAGGGGAAAAAACTAGTCCTCTGCTGCTGGTGGAATCTTCTACGAAGTGACTCTACTGTTCATGTTCCATAACCACAAAAAGCAGAGGCCATTAAATAAGTTTTCAACCCCTGGCTGTATTTGTTTCCAGCACTTGTGGTTTGGTCTAGAGGATCTGGGTCTTTTGCTAATGAATGGAAAAGGAAGCAAGGCGTTTTAGCGAACAGTGCCAACGCACGACTCTGATCGTCACTCAGGAGAAACCAAACATTCACTCCACTGTCTACTAGCGATTCACAAGATACCGCCAGGCCAATGTTGACAGCACACACAACACCCTATTATGGGCACAATTTGATGTCATCTCCATGAGCAAAGGGACAGGTGCACGCGGGGTAGAGAGTGATGTTAATTCCTGGCTGCTTGGGTTGATGTAGATCAGATTCTCTGCAGCTTCTCTGCTGCCCATCCCCCCAGCAAACAAAGCAGCCCAGGGGGCGGCCACCGGGCAGCGCAGATGCTCAGGCGGCCGCAGCCAGATAGCACACCAAGACATTTCCTCAACAATTCAGCGAGCACGAGCACGCCACAAGTGGGCCGCGTCCCGTTCCAGGCCTAGCAGCCCGCTCGGAAGCGGGAGGCGTCGACCCAATGGCCCAGCGCCAGGGTTAGGCAGCGAACATCCATTGTTGCCGCAGTCGAGAACATTCGGCGGCGCCCCCCTCCGCTCCCCCCGGTGCACAGCTCGGCGGTTGACGGCCGTTGTGAGGCGAGCAGGGGCGCCCCGGGTCACCCCATCCCCTCCCGCCACTCACAAAATGGCGACGCCGCCTCCCTCCCTCCCCCACCGGCGCCACGCTCATCGCGACTCGGCAGAGACACGATGCGGCCGGGCGTCGGGATGAGACCGCTGCGGACAAACTGACCGCACACAATACAACGTAACCCATGGGCCATCCCTCTCGCCCACGGCCGGGCCCTCACCCTCGCATCGTTCCCTCATAACATGGCGAACACCCCTCCCCCGCCCGGCCGCCAGCCCGCCACCGTCGATTATTGGGGCCCAAACAGGCAATTGGGCGACTGAAAACGAGCATCTCTCCTCGTGGATGGCAAACACTCACCGACTTTATCACTCTACACGACACACGGGAGCACGGCTACACAGAAACTGGACCTCCTCCACCCACGCCACAAAAGCAAATGGGCGCCGGTGACTAGCGTCTCTTTTATAGACCGGCCGCGCCGCCAAAGAGAGGCTCCCTGCCCCGGATTGTGAGGGCGTGGCCTGTCCTACGGCGTGAGAGCTTGGCGCAATGATTGGCCCGGACCGTGTCAATCAGATTGTGCCCCGCCCCATCCCACCAATTATCTATCAATGTGGGTAGTCCATGGAGAGCTTCCAAGCTTCTTGCTGGTATGAGGTTTGTGTGTAGGATACAGGAGACTAGAAATCAGGAGATTAATCCGACCTTCCACCTTATTTCCTGCGCTATCCTCAGTTCCTTTAATCATAATTCCATCAATGTACCTCAGCTACAATTACTCAGTAGTCCAAGGAAATATCTATCTAAAACAAGGAGTATACATATATCAAACCCAAACATTGTTACTTCCATCTAAAATGCACTCTAGCCCTTGTGGTCTCACAAGGCGATCAAGGGTCCCGTGAACAGCACACACTCCCACTCCAGAGATACCCAGGCACAAACGAAAGCCCAGTGCCCTGGGTGGTGCCCTCAGCTGCCTGCTGCCATGGACCAACTTGGCCAGGCTCAGCAGCAAATTGAGCAAGAGATTCCCCCGGCCAACAGCCTCCCCCAGCCAACATCCCCCCCCCCCCCCCCCAACATGGGATGCCCAAAGATCATTTGGAGTATTGTGTTCAGATTTGGTCACATCGTTCAAGGAAAGTTATCATGAAGCTGGAAAGAATGCAGAGATTTACGAGGATGTTGCCAGGACTCGAGAGCCTGAACTCTAGAGAAAGGTTGGGACTCTATGCTTTGGATTGCAGAGGCTGAGGGGTGATCATATAGAGGTGTATACAATTATACGGAGAATAGATGGGATGAATGCACTCTTTTACCCAGATTCGAGGAATCAAGAACCAGAGCACATAAGTTGAAGGTAAGAGGGGAAAGATTCTATATGAACCTACATTTTCACTCAGAAGTTGGTTGGTACTTAGAATGAGCTGCCAGAGGCAGATACTGTAACAGCGTTTAATAGACACATGAACAGATGCATGGATAGCGAATGTTTAGAAGAATATGGGCCAAATGTGGGCAAATTGGACTAGCTTACATGGGGCATCTTGGTCGGCATGGACAAGTTGACCCTAAGGGCTGTTTCTATGCTGTATAACTCAAAACAGATATCTATCCATTCCATTTTGAATGCAAAATCAATTACTTAAGTTTCTAGTCCTCCTGGTTAGAGAATTCTCCAGACACCTTTGTCTGAGTTATGAAGTGGTCATCACTTCAGGCTTAAACAGCCTACCCTTGTCCTGGTCAGGGGTAACATGCCCCTTACATCTCAATGGGATGATTTCTATTTCTTCTAAATTCGAGCTGACTCAAACTTTCCCAAAGACCAGGAAAATGAACCGTTGTTATTCTCTTACTATAAATAACAAGCATTCTGAGGCAGTGAGATAAAAATTGTACATTATTCTATAGCCGTGTTCTCAACCAAGGCCCGATATAATTGTCGTTATAATGAGGCTGTAGAATAAGGCTTCTTGATTCTTGTGCTCAAATTCAGTAAAAGCATTTAAAAAATGGCAAAATGGATAATATCATAATTTTCTACATTAAAATCGAACTGTCAAGCACCTGTTCAAGAGAGAGTTAGATTTAGCTCTTAGGGCTAAGGGAACCTAGGGATATGGTGAAAAAGTCAGAACAGGGTACCGATTTTGGATGATCAGCTATGATCATATTGAATGGGAGTGCTGGCTCTAAGGGCCAAATGGCCTACTCTTGTACCTATTTTTCCATGTTTTGATGCTCCTCAAGTAGCTTGTCCTTATTACATATCACATTCCCACTTAGTTATGTGTCATCAGCAAAGTTGGAAAAATTACATTCAGCCCCCTCAGCCACAACATTAATACAGATTGTGAGTGATTGGGGCTGAGGCCCTAATCGCTGTGTTACATTAACCACAGCCTGCAAACCTGAGGACAATGCTGATGACAATCATAGCCTGCCAACCCGAGGGCCATCGCACCCAGACAATCTGAGAACATGTTATTCCTATTTTTTGGTTTCCATCTGATAATCCGGTCTCAACCCACACGACATATTAACTTCAATTCCATTTGATCTTAAATTTGTTCAACCTACTATGTCAGACCTTATCAATAACCACCTGAAAATCAAATACACATCGGCCATTCTACCAAAAATATCCTACAAAAATTCCAAACCACTAGTCAGCCATGATTTCCCATTCTTAAATCTATGTTTACTTTGCTCAGCTATATTAATACTTTTCCATGTGTCCTGATATTACGTTTGCTATTATAGATTCCAATGCTTTCTCAGCCATTAACTTCTAACAGGTCGGTAGATCCCTGTTTTCTCTCTTGTCCCATTCTTAACGTATATGGGAGGGATGGTTTCATTTGCTAAACTCCAATTGGTGAGAAATGATAAAATATGCAGGATTTAGGAACATGATAAGCAGAGTGTCTGCTGGATGTTTTCAAGAGAGTTAGATTTAGCTCTTAGGGCTAAAGGAAGCAAGGGATATGGGGAAAAAGCAGGAACGGGGTACTGATTTTAGATGATCAGCCCTGATCATATTGAATGGTGGCACTGGCTCGAAGGGCTGAACGTCCTGCTCCTTCACGTATTTTTCTACGTTTCTATCACTTCCAGCACTCTGGGATGCAGATCATTGTAGATTTCATCTGCCCTTTGGGAAACAATTCCTCCTCAAGTCTTCTATAAATCTCCCTCCCTTATATTCAATATCTAGCTATACATACCTCTGCTAAGGGAAATGTTTTCTCACTATCTACCAAACAATGCTGGTAATAAATTTGTATACCTCAGTCAGATTCAGCCTACTATACTCGAAGGAAAACAAACCCAGCCTATGTGGTTTCTCCACATAGTTGAAATGTTTCATCCCAAGCAACACCGCAGTCAATCTCCTGTACCCTCAACAATGCAATCACATCTTTCCTCTCGTGTGGTAACATGTACACCAGCTGTGCCCTAAGAGAGTCGTAGTCTCATTGAGATCAGAAATAGCGTCTGTTGCTTGAGTCGCATATGTGGATAGAGATGCTTATTCATTCTAATCCTATTTTCCTGTATTTGGCCCATATCCGTCTATTCCTTTCCTACTTAGGAGCCTATCCAATGCCTTTTAAAAGCTGTGTTTATATCTGCCTCTTACATCTCTTCTGTCAGTTTATTGCATGTACCCATCATCTGTGTGAAAAAAATGCCCTGCAGATCTCCTTTATATATTTCTCCTCTTGGAATAAGACTGTGACCACTACCCTATCTATCTATGTCCCTCAAGTTGGTAAACCTTGATAAGGTCGCCCCCTCAGCCTCAAATGCTCCAGTGAGAACAATCCCTACCAATCCAATTTCTCCTTGTAACTAAAGGCCTCCATTCCAGGCACAATCCTGGTGGATATTTTCTACACGTTTTCGAGCACTATCATATCTGTTCTATGGTATGGTGACCATAACTACACACAATATTCAGAGTGTGGACTAACCAATGTCTTGTGTAGCTCCAAAATGATGTCCCAGCTCTTTGCCCCTGCATATAAAGGCACCCAAGCTAAATAACTTCTTAATTCATACTCATCCTGTGTTTTCAAGAAGCTCAGGTACATCAATGTTTCCAAGTTCAGTCAAGTTAAATCAAATTTATTGTGATATGCGCAAGTGCTGCAGCATCACAGGCACATAGACTGAGACAAATATGTAAAACCATAACTTTTACATAAATCACACATAGAATTCCACAAGACAGTAGAAAGTAAAAAGATTATGCAAAAATAGAAGACATCAGTCACAATTTCCTAATTTTCACAGTTAGTGAAAAACAAGGTCCCTGCCCTTAACTAGAACAAGTTCCTGTCGGTACTAGATGTCCAAAAATGCATTATCTCACACTTATTTGGATAAAATTTCATCTGTCACTGCTCTGAACAACTTTCCAACTGATCTATGTCCCTCTCTATCCTTTCACAATCTTCTTTACCTCTGCTTCTCCACCAGTTTTTAATATTGTTAGAAAACTTACTGATCAAGCCACATACATTCTCATCCAAGTATTTCATGTAAATGACAAACAAAGGTCCCAGTATAAATCCCTGCAGAATTCCACTGACTATAGACTTCCAATTAGAAAAACAACTCTCTACCACCATCCAATGGAGCAAATCATTGTCAAACATGGATCTCGTCTGCCAAAACACCTTGCATTAAATATACCCTACTGTTCTGGTCAAGCCTACCATGCAGGATCCCGTGAAAGTCTTGCTAATATCCATACATATAGAACGTCCGTCGCCTTGCATTTATCCATTTTCTCAGTAGCCTCTTCAAAAAACGTAGATTTATGAGGCAAAGCTTCCTCTGCCGAAAAAGACATGCTGACTCCCTCTAATCAGTCCCTTCTTTCCAAGTGATCATAAATCCATCTCTAAGAATAGTTTCCCTATCACTGACATAAGGCAGACTGGCCTGTAGTTTCTTGCCATTTCTCACCCACCCTTCCTGATACGGGAACCATAGTAGCTATCCTTCTGTCTTCTGATACCATATCCATTACCCATAAGAAATTTTAAATGATGGTATCATAATTTGCTAACTGGGTATTAAAGGCAACTATCCTGTATGTGTTCTTAACCATCTTTTCCACAGTGCTGCAACTTTCATGGATGCTTGGACACATAAATCAATGCTCCCACTGAAATCCATATACACTGTTAGGTGCAATATCCCCATTGACATAGACATTGGATTTTATAGACAATAGACAATAGGTGCAGGAGTAGGCCATTCGGCCCTTCGAGCCAGCACCGCCATTCAATGTGATCATGGCTGATCATTCTCAATCAATACCCCATTCCTGCTTTCTCCCCCTGACTACGCTATCCTTAAGAGCTCTATCTAGCTCTTTCTTGAATGTATTCAGAGAATTGGCCTCCACTGCCCTCTGAGGCAGTGAATTCCACAGATTCACAACTCTCTGACTAAAAAAGTTTTTCCTCATCTCTGTTCTAAATGGCCTACCCCTTATTCTTAAACTGTGGCCCCTGATTCTGGACTCCCCCAACATTGGGAACATGTTTCCTGCCTCTAACATGTCCAACCCCTTAATAATCTTATACGTTTCGATAAGATCCCCTCTCATCCTTCTAAATTCCAGTGTATACAAACCTAGTCGCTCCAGTCTTTCAACATAGGACAGTCCCGCCATTCCGGGAATTAACCTAGTAAACCTACGCTGCACGCCCTCAATAGCAAGAATATCCTTCCTCAAATTTGGAGACCAAAACTGCACACAGTACTCCAGGTGCTGTCTCACTAGGGCCCTGTACAACTGCAGAAGGACCTCTTTGCTCCTATACTCAACTCCTCTTGTTATGAATGCCAACATTCCATTGGCTTTCTTCACTGCCTGCTGTACCTGCATTCTTCCTTTCAGTGACTGATGCACTAAGACACCCAGATCACGTTGTACGTCCCCTTTTCCTAACTTGACACCATTCAAATAATAATCTGCCTTCCTATTCTTACCACCAAAGTGGATAACCTCACACTTATCCACATTAAACTGCATCTGCCATGCATCCGCCCACTCACACAACCTGTCCTAGTCACCCTGCAACCTCATAGCATCTTCCTCACAGTTCACACTGCCACCTAGCTTTGTATCATCGGCAAATTTGCTAATGGTACTTTTAATCCCTTCATCCAAGTCATTGATGTATATTGTAAATAGCTGCGGTCCCAACACCAAGCCTTGCGGTACCCCACTAGTCACTGCCTGCCATTCTGAAAGGGACCCATTTATCCCCACTCTTTGCTTTCTGTCTGTCAACCAACTTTCTATCCATGTCAGTACCCTACCTCCAATACCATGTGCTCTAATTTTGCCCACTAATCTCCTATGTGGGACCTTGTCGAAGGCTTTCTGAAAGTCGAGGTACACCACATCCACTGGCTCTCCCCTGTCAATTTTCCTAGTTACATCCTCAAAAATTCCAGTAGATTAGTCAAGCACGATTTCCCCTTCGTAAATCCATGCTGACTCGGAACGATCCTGTTACTGCGATCCAAATGCTCCGCAATTTCGTCTTTTATAATTGACTCCAGCATCTTCCCCACCACTGATGTCAGACTAACTGGTCTATAATTTCCCGTTTTCTTTCTCCCTCCTTTCTTGAAAAGTGGGATAACATTAGCTACCCTCCAATCCACAGGAACTGACCCGGAATCTATAGAACATTGGAAAATCATTACTAATGCGTCCACAATTTCTAGAGCCACCTCCTTAAGCACCCTGGGATGCAGACCATCAGGCCCTGGGGATTTATCAGCCTTGAGTCCCATTAGTCTACCCAAAACTTTTTCCTGCCTAATGTGGATTTCCTCCAGTTCCTCTGTCACCCTAGGATCTCTGGCCACTAGAACATCTGGGAGATTGTTTGTATCCTCCTCAGTGAAGACAGATCCAAAGTACCAGTTCAACTCTTCTGCCATTTCCTCGTTCCCCATAATAAATTCCCCTGCTTCTGTCTTCAAGGGACCCACATTTGCCTTGACTATTTTTTTCCTCCACATACCTAAAAAAGCTTTTACTATCCTCCTTTATATTATTGGCTAGTTTACCCTCGTACCTCATCTTTTCTCCCCGTATTGCCTTTTTAGTTATCTTCTGTTGCTCTTTAAAAGAGTCCCAATCCTCTGGCTTCCCACTCTTCTTTGCTATGTTATACTTCCTCCCTTTTATTTTTATGGTGTCCTTGACTTCCCTTGTCAGCCACGGGTGCCTCTTACTCCCCTTAGAATCTTTCCTCCTCTTTGGGATAAATTGATCCTGCAACTTCTGCATTATTCCCAGGAATACCTGCCATTGCTGTTCCACAGTCTTCCCTGCTAGGGCCTCCTTCCAGTCAATTTTAGAGATACAGCGTGGAAACAGGCTCTGCGACCCACTGAGTCCATGCCGACTAGTGATCTCTCCGTACACTAGCACTATTCTACACACTAGGGGACCATTTATAATTTTTACCAAAGTCAATTAACCTACAAACTTGCAGGTCTTTGGAGTGTTGGAGGTAACTGGAGCACCTGCAGAAAACCCACAAGGTCGCAGGGAGAACATACAAACTCCATACAGACAGCACCTGTAGTCAGGATCGAACCCGTCTCTGTCGCTGTTCAGCAGCAACTCCACTGCTGCGCTACTGTGCCGCCCTGTTCGTCACCTCCTCTAAAAAAATCAGTCAGGTTAATGAGCAGGAATCTCCACTAAACAAAAACCTGCTTTTTCAAACATAGATTAATCCTGTACCTCAGAATTTCTTCCAATTATTTCCCTTCCACTGGCATGTGACTCACATGCCTTTAATTACCCTGCCAATCCCTGCTGCCCTTCTTGAAGAAAGACATTTATCATCCTCCATCCTCTGGCACCATTCCTCTGCAGCCAAAGAAGATTTGGACATTTTTTGTCAGGAACCTTGCAATTTTCTCCTTTGACTCCCAAGGCAGGCAGCTGAGATTATATCTCATCAGACCCTGGGGATTATTCCATCGTTATGTCTTCTTAGTTATCTATTACCTTTTCCTTTTTAATGGCAACATATCAGAATTCCAATCACCCCTCCCTAAATTCTCCAAGTACAATGACCCAGAGAATACAAATGAAAAGTATTCATTTAAGATTACACCCATGTCCTCTGCCTCACGTACAATTGTCACTTTGATCCTTAATGGATCCTCCTTTCTCCTGATTTCTCTCTTGCTCTTAACATACTTGAAATTATTTTGGGATTTTCCTTAATCTTGCCTTCTGTGCTATTTTGTACCCCATTTCCACTTCGTCTTCTTAATTACTTCTTTAATTATCTCATCTCATATCATCTAAAACTGCTATAAGATCTGTTTGTTTTTTAGTATTCAACATTTAATATTGCTTGACACTCAAGGTTGCTTAGCCTTGTTAGCCTTACATTTCACACATTTCTCTTGGTTGACACAAAATGCTGGGGTAACTCAGCACGACAGGCAGCATCTCTGGAGAGAAAGAATGGGTGATGTTTTGGGTCGAGACCCTTCTTCAAACTTCACACAGTCCGAAGAAGAGCCTCGACCCAAAATGTCACCCATTCCTTCTCTGCAGAGTTGCTCCCTGTCTCGCTGAGTTTCTCCAGCATTTTGTGTCTATCTTTACTGCAAACCAGCATCTGCAGTTCCTTCCTACACATTTCCTTTGGTTGGAGGTTGTTGGGAATGATCAGCTTTCGGCTTTTTTACTAATACTAATCTGGCTGCAGCGCTGGCGGCACGGGGCCGAGGTGAGTGGCACCCTCTCCCCTTCACTGTCCCCCTTCGCCCGCCCACGGCCCCGGGGGACACTCCCCGCCCGGCAACGGGCTTCGTCAGTTGGAGAGGGTTGCCAGGCCCGCAGAATTGTCAGTTGCCCCAAGAGCGGCCTGCAGGAGAGATTTGGACCCAACCGGTCCACCTCAGTCTAGTATCTGATAAAACCCGGGAAATTTGTCTACCTTCAAATGCGTCAGCACCTCCTCGACTGTAATACTGACTGCTTCTTTGCGAAGACTGCAGCAAACGTCTCCTTTATCTTGTGGTCATCACTTCCGAAGAGTCCACCAGAGACTATACTGGAAGTATCCTATACCCACTCGGGACAATTTTTAACACTATCCTACATCCACTAGGGACAATTTTTACATTTACCAAGCCAAACAACCGACAAACCTGTACGTCTTTGGAGTGTGGGAGGAAACCGAAGATCTCGGAGAAAACCCACGCAGACCACGGGGAGAACGTACAAACTCCGTATAGACAGAACCCGTAGTCAGGATCGAACCCGGGTCTCCAGTGCTGCATTCGCTGTAACGCAGCAACTCTACCGCTGCGGCACCGTGACAGAGAGTGGAGTGGTACAGTGTGGGGAACAGGCCCTTCGGCCCAACTCTCCCACACCGTCCAACAGGTCCCACCTACCTGCGCTTGGTCCATATCCCTCCAAACTTGTTCTATATTTTCTTACCCAAGTCATGCGTGGGCCTCCTTCTCTAATATTTCTCCTCTTGACCTCTATCTGCCTCTCATTATTTTACCTTGCCACTGGATCCACACATGTACCTGCCTGGGCGACGGGCCCAGGGCCCCTAACACAGGCGGGAGCGGCCGAGCCGGGGTCGGGCCTAGTCGCCGTTACCATGGTTGCCATGGTTGCGGGAGGGCGTGTCGCGCAGGCGCTGGCCGCAGGCACCCACAAGGCCCCGCGCTCCCCGCCCCAGCCCCAGCCGCCGCTGCCTCGCCCTGACCCGCACAATGAAGGCCCCGAGCCGTCAACTGTTGCTGCTCGCCAGCCTGCTGCTCCTCTCCGACGCCTTCTACCTGCCTGGCCTGGCGCCCGTCAGCTTCTGCCAGAAAGGGGAAGAGACCGAGTCGTGTAAGGTAAGGCTCGGGTCTGCCCGGAGATCTGGACACTCGATGCAAGGCCTCGGACGTGGGGATGCGGGGGCCGAGAGGCCGGTAACCTCCGGAGGAGACGTGCAACCTGTCAGCCGGCCTCTGGAGGGGGTCCATTGCCCATGTCACATCACCATCTCCTGTCATTCTAGCCGCTGCCGCTGCCCGATCTGCTCAGCGATTCCCCTTCATTTCGCATGTCCAACGTCTGCAGGGTTTTCATTTCCAACATAGAAACATAGAAAATAGGTGCAGGAGTAGGCCAATCGGCCTTTCGAGCCTGCACCGCCATTCAATATGATCATGGCTGATCATCCAACTCAGTATCCCGTACCTGCCTTCTCTCCATACCCCCTGATCCTTTTAGCCACAAGGGACACATCTAACTCCCTCATTAAATATAGCCAATGAACTGGCCTCAACTACCTTCTGTGGCAGAGAATTCCTAAGAGCGGTAGGTGGCTGTACGACCCTAGCCTGGAGCCTGCACCGCCATTTATTTAGGATCAATACTGGCCTTATAACGTCAAATCTTTTTCCAACGTTGCCCCCGACCTCCATGATTTCAGTCTGTGTTTTGAATTAGCTCAGTTACTAATCCTATACAGCCTATTGGGACAGAGACATTCAATGCTGATTCAGTACTGTTCGAATAGAACATTGCTCCTCGTCAGCCCCACTATATACTTAATCTCAGCCTGTAATCCAGGTTCTAAATTCCTCAACTACGCAAAACAGACTAATCCAACATGCAAGATTTTAGTCTTCAATTATAATGTAAGAGAATATAGACCTAGTCTACATACTTACAACAAGTCTGTCTAGTGAATGAATAAGTTTACTGGCCAAGTAGTACACATACAAGGAATGTGCCTTGGTGCTCTGCTCGCAAGTAACAACACAAACAGTAAACAATTAAGAATAAAGCTTAAAACATTAAGAATACAACATTATAGTTTAAACATGTGAGTGAAATAAACCAGAGCAAAAAGAGACTCCAGACTTTCGGTTATTGATTGGAGCTACTACCCGTAGGGAAAAAACTGTTTTTATGTCTGGCTGTGGCGGCTTTGACAGTCGCCTTCCAGAGGGAAGTGTTTCAAAGAGTTTATGGCCAGGGTGAGAGGGGTCAGAGATGACCTTGCCCGCTCGCTTCCTGGCCCTTGCAGTGTAGTTTATCAATGGGGGGAAGGTTGCAGTCAACAACCTTCTCAGCTGATCAAATGATTTGTTGCAGCCTCTGGATGTCATGCTTGGTGGTTGAGCCAAAACAGACCATGATGGAGAAGGTGAGGACGGACTCACAATGGCAGTATAGAATTGGACCATCATTGCCTGTGGCAGATTGTCTTTCCTCAGCTGCCGCAGGAAGTACATCCTCTGTTGGTCTTTTGACTGTGGAGTCGATGGTGGCCCCCCATTTCAGATCTTGGAGTTGATGGTTCCAAGGAATTTAAATGACTCCACAGATGTGACTGTGGTGTTGTTGGTAGTGAGTGGGGGGAGGGGAGGAGGAGCTCTCCTGAGGCCCACCGGAAATTGGCGGAACAGCACCTCATATTTCGCCTGGGCAGTTTGCAGCCCAGTGGTATGAACATCGACTTCTCCAACTTTAGATAGTTCCTCTGTCCCTCTCTTCCCCTCCTCCTTCCCAGATCTCCCTCTATCTTCCTGTCTCCACCTATATCCTTCCTTTGTCCCGCCCCCCTGACATCAGTCTGAAGAAGGGTCTCGACCCGAAACGTCACCCATTCCTTCTCTCCCGAGATGCTGCCTGACCTGCTGAGTTACTCCAGCATTTTGTGAATAAATACCTTCGATTTGTACCAGCATCTGCAGTTATTTTCTTGTACTACAATCAGTTGCACTGCCTTAAAAGCATTGAGCTCCAGGTTGTTACGAAGGCACCAGGATGCCAGCTGTGTTACTTCCTGTCCATTCCTCCCTATCCTGGATCAGTACAATCAGGGTTGTGTCATCCGCATACTTGAGAAGCTTGACAGAGGAATCTGTGGAGGTGCAGTTGTTGGTGTAGAGAGAGTAAAAGAGAGGGGAGAGTATGCAGCCTTGCGGTGCTCCTATGCTGAGGGTCTGCGAGTCCGAGATGTGCTTTCCCAGCCTCATGCTGCTTCCTGTCTGTCAGGAAGTTGATGATCTACTGACAGAGGGGTTCAGGCACAGTCAACTGGGAGAGTTAGGAGTGTAGTAGCTCTGGCACAATGGTGTTAAAAGTCCACAAATAAAATCCTTGCGTAAGGCCCATGGCAGTCTAGGTGCTGGAGGATGAAGTTCAGGCCAAGGTTGACTGCATCATCCACCGATCTATTGGCCCAGTATGCAAACTGCAGAGGGTGCAGCAGGGGGTTTGTGATGTTTTTCAGCTGGGCCAGCACAAGTCTTTCAAAGGTTTTCATGACTACAGAGGTCAGTGCGACAGACCTGTAGTCATTAAGACCAGTGAACCTTGTCTTTTTAGGTACAATAGTGGAGACTTTGAAGCAGGCAGGGACAGTACAGGTTTGCAGCGACTAATTGAAAATGTCTGTGTAGACTGGAGCCAGTTGTTTGGCACGGAGCTTGAGGGTAGAGGGGGAAACATTGTCCGGTCCTGGAATTTCTGGCTTTTCTGTCTCCTCAATAGCCTCTCCACCTCCTCAATTTCTATTGTTGAAGGTTGAGATGCGGCCAGACTGATGTTGGGCAGCAAGGAGGGGGTGGGTAGTGACGAGGGTCCAGTCTTTGCAGACTGGAGTCAGGCTGTCAGTGGGTGTGAAGTGGTGATTGGGGTGGGGGGGGGGGAAGGGGCCAGTCTTTGCAGACTGTTTAAGAAAATAACTGCAGATGCTGGTACAAATCAAAGGTATTTATTCACAAAATGCTGGAGTAACTCAGCGGGTCAGGCAGCATCTCAGGAGAGAAGGAATGAGTGACGTTTCAGGTCGAGACCCTTCTTCAGACTGGGGTGGATTGTCTGTTTTCAGTAAAATAGCTGCTTTGGTATTTTGTCCTACCTTACCTGTGATTCTTTAAGCAATGTGTGGATGCTGGGAGATGTTTTTCTGGTATAGAATCTTTGTCTGGAATCTTGTCTTGCCACTTGATGTGATGTACTCTGTGCAGAGGCACTGTACAGTATGATGGCTGTCTGGCAAGCCTGTAAGAATGTGCTCAATGAAAGTGCATGGTTTTCTGGTTATCGATTGACGTGGCTTAAAAATTAGATGACCGATTGGGAACTGGGTGGCAGGCGACAATGTATGGGATACCTCAGGACTGAGTGTGTGAGATTCAATTGTTGAAAACTTGTAAATAATTTGGATGAGAAAACCTAATGTAGTATTTGAAGGTTTGTTGATGTCGAAAAACTAAACAGTACAAAGCCCAGCAAGTAAGAATTTCTTTGTTCCGTTCATATCTGTTGCATGTGACAAAATAAACACTTGACTAAATTATGGAGGGTGCAGATTTGCTTGACTTTCAGTTTATAGATTTAGTTTAGAGGTACAGCATGGAAGCGGGTCCTTCGGCACGCCGACTAGCCATACATTCTATCCTACGCACTAGGGCAGTGTTTCTCAACCTTTTTACCCTTGTGGAACCCTTGAAATAATTTTCATGTCTCAGGGAACCCCTACATAAAAAAAATATTATATATCTTTATTAATCTCCTTCTCTTTCAATACAATACAATACAATATATCTTTATTGTCATTGTACAAGGGTACAACGAGATTGGGAATGCGCCTCCCTTACGATGCAATAAATTAATTAGCTAGTCAGTATTAATTTAAACAACCCAATGAAACAAATTATAACATTTTAAAACAGAATAAAGTGCAAGGAGATCTGTGCCGGTTGGCTGTGCGATGTGACCATCCGGCTCAGCAGGACCGGTTTATAGCAGCTATGGCCCTGGGGATGAAGGTGTTCCTGAGTCTGAAGGTGCGGGCGTAGAAAGCCTTGTATCGTCTGCCCGATGGTAGTAGTTCGAACAGACTGTTGCAGGGGTGTGAAGAGTCTTTGTGGATGCTGGTGGCTTTTCTGAGGCATCGTGTGTTGTAGATGCCCTCCAAAGCTGGTAGCTGTGTTCCGATGGTCCTCTGAGCTCTATGGACTACCCGCTGAAGAGCTTTCCTCTCTGCTTCCGTGCAGCTGAGATACCACACAGGGATGCCATGTGTTAGGATGCTCTCTATGGTGCAGCGGTAGAAGGTCGTCAGCAGCTGTTGGGGTAGACCAGACTTTTTCAGTGTTCTTAGGTAGAACAGTCGTTGCTGTGCCTTCTGGACCAGCGCAGCAGTGTTATTGGACCATGTGAGATCCTCTGAAATGTGAGTGCCCAGAAACTTGAAGCTGGACACTCTCTCCATACTGTCCCCGTTGATAAAGATCGGGGCGTATTCCCCGTTGTGTGACCAACGGAAGTTGATGATCAGCTCCTTGGTCTTGGTGGTATTTAGGGACAGGTTGTTATCAGAGCACCAGTCCGCCAGGTTCTGCACCTCCGCTCTGTAGTGTGTTTCATCACCGTTGGTGATCAGCGCGATCACCGTTGTGTCGTCTACAAACTTGACAATGGTGTTGGTGTCGAATGCGGGAACACAGTCGTGTGTGAATAGTGAGTAGAGCATGGGGCTCAGAACACAGCCCTGTGGTGTGCCGGTACTCGGGGTGATAGTGGAGGACAGGTGCGGGCCCATTCTCACTGCCTGTGGTCGCTCCAGCAGGAAGTCCAGGATCCAGTCGCATAACGACGAGCTGAGGCCTAGCTGGTGGAGTTTGGTGATGAGCTTGGTGAGGATGACCGTGTTGAAGGCAGAGCTATAGTCAATGAATAGCATCCTCACATACGTGCCCTGTCTCTCCAGGTGAGTCAGGGCAGTGGGAAGAGCCAGAGAGATGGCGTCCTCTGTGGATCTGTTTGCCCTGTATGCAAATTGAAGTGGGTCCAGTGAGTCGGGGATGCTGGATTTGATGTGTGGGAGGACCAGCCTTTCAAACCACTTCATGACTATAGCAGTTAAGGCAACCGGACGGTAGTCATTCAGGTTGGTGATCTTTGCTTTTTTCGGCACCGGCACTATGGTAGCCGACTTCAGGTACTTGGGAACCTTAGCCAGAGATAATGACAGGTTAAAGATCCTGGTGAATACCTCAGCCAACTGTTCAGCGCAGTCCCTAAGTACCCTTCCTTGAACTACATCCGGGCCTGCAGCCTTGCGTGGGTTGAACCTTTGCAGAGCGTGTTGTACTTCCTGTGTGCTCAGTTGCAAGACCAGTCCCTCCGCCTCGGCTGGGGTTCTTCCACTCAAGGTGGTGTGGCCCGTTTCGAAGCGGGCAAAGAAGATGTTTAGCTCGTTGGTTAGTGTGATATCGCTGTGGGGGCAGGCAGGGCTGCTCCTGTAGCCAGTGATGTCCCTGACACCCTGTCACATGCTTCTGGTGTCCGTGGTATTGAAGTGGTCTTCCACCCGTTGCCTGTGGGTGTCTTTGGCCCTTTTAATACCTTTGTTCAGGTTTGACCTGGCAACACTGTATGCTGACGTGTCACCAGATTTAAAGGCATTGTTGCGTGCCCACAACAGGATCTGTACTTCCTTATTCATCCAGGGTTTCCGGTTTGTGAACATCTTTATTTCCTTGTCCTCCGTGACATTCTCCACACAGCAGTTGATGTAGGAGAGCACAGTGGATTTGTATTCCTCCAAATCTACCTCAGAACCGCAGGTCGCCTGTTGTGCAAACAGGTCCCAGTCGATGCGATCAAAGCAGTCCTGGAGTTGTAGGGTGGCATCCTCGGGCCATATTTTAACCGTCTTTATTGCAGGTTTGGTCTTGCGGATGAGGGGTTTGTATGCGGGCAGTAGAAGCAGTGTGAGGTGATTGGATTGTCCCAGGGGTGGGCACGGGAGAGCTCTGTAGGCATCCTTTATGTTGGTATACACTTTATCCAGCGTGTTTGAGCCCCTGGTAGGGCATTGCACATGCTGGTGGAATTTGTGGAGCGTGGCTTGTAGGTCGACCTGATTAAAGTCCCCGGCAACAATAAACTTAAAATTCATAAGGCAAACATAATATATTTTTCTGATAAGTGGATTAAGCAAAAAATAACTTGCGTTTTTCTCAAGTTTACTGACAAACGCAATCATATCTGTAAGCTCAAAAAATAAACATATGGGGAGAAGGCAGGAACGGGGTACTGATTGAGAATGATCAGCCATGATCACATTGAATGGCGGTGCTGGATCGAAGGGCCGAATGGCCTCCTCCTGCACCTATTGTTTATAACCATCATATATAACACATAAACATTTCCGTAAACCAAAAAAGCAAAAAATGTAAAAAAGAAGATAAATAACTTGATATATAAGGCCTTCTACACCCGCACCTCCAGACTCAGGAACAGCTTCATCCCCAGGGCCATAGCTGCTATGAACCGGTCCTGCTGAGCCGGATGTTCACATCGCACAGTGAACCAGCACAGATCTACTTGCACTTTATTCGGTTTTAAAACTGTTCTAATTTGTTTCATTGGGTTGTTTAAATTAATACTGATTAGCTAATTGATTTATTACATCGTATGGGAGGCGCATTCCCAATCTTGTTGTACCCCTGTACAATGACAATAAAGATATATTGTATTGTATTGTATTGTATTGTAAACAAATAACACTGAAGTAAATAAAGGCAAACAGAACTAACCTTGGAAGAGAGAGAGAGAGAGAGAAAGAGAGAGAGAGAAAACAACACACAAACTTTTCATAACTAACAAAAACATACATAAACACAAACTTTTCATAAACAAACAAAAATAAACATAAACATACTTAAATTTTTAAAGTTCATATAACATCCCTAAATGATGGGCAAAAATTACTAAATAACGTAGGTGAATGAGGGACTGTACCTGCACGCCAGGAAGTACAGACAGGGCTGATGGAGACCGTGCCTGCGTCTTAACTCGACTGAGACACTTGATGATACACTAATCCGTCACGTACAGCTCCTGTCCATTGACCACTAAAGGCCGTTTCACACTGGCGCCGCATAGACGTCGCTTAATATATTCCCTATGATTATTATTCTTTTAAATGATATAACAGGTCGAAGACTTTATTATAATACCCAAGAATTTTCCAAGAATATGCCGTACGTGCATAATAAAATTACGAATATGAAATTAAACATAAAAATTACACAAATGCATTTACATATGATTAGCCTATTTATCACTATTTCTCTCGGAACCCCTAGCGGAAGCCTAGAGTTCTGGGGAACCCCGGTTGAGAAACGCTGCACTAGGGACTATAGACACAAGCCAGTTAACCTACAAACCTGCGCATCTTTGGAATATGGAAGGAAACCGGAACATCTGGAGAAAACCCATGAGGTCACAGACAGCACCCCTGGTCAGGAGCGCACCTGGTGCTGTAAGGCAGCAACGCTACCGCTGTGCCACTGCCAAGTTGGGTAAAAATATGGTAAATGCAGTGTAATGTGAAGATATCCCTTTGAGTTGTAAAAACCTACACAGCAAATTATTTAATTGATGCATTATTGGGAAGTTTTAATGCACTAAGAGACTTGGGTATCTTTGCAGTTGCATCAAGCAGTTAAGGTGCCCATGGTATGTGGCATTTATGGTAAGAAGATTTGCATGCAGCAGCAAAGATGTCAGAGGGCCTTGATAAGAGCGCATCAGGAATACTGTGTGGTGTTATCCTTCCCTAAGAAAGGATAGATCAGAGATGGCAGCAAAATGTTGTTTCCTGCAATGATGAACAGCCTTCTTCAGTCGGAAGAAGGGTCTCGACCCGAAACGTCACCCATTCCTTCTCTCCTAGATGCTACCTGACCTGCTGAGTTACTCCAGCATTTTGTGATACCTTCATGATGAACAGCCATATGAGTAGAGACTTGTGTCAACCAATTTGAATTAACTGGAGCTTAGAAGAATAAGAGAAGACCTGACTGGTATGCAAAATAAAAATTGTGGCCAGAGAAACTGGATGTCACAAATATTTCCCTGGTGGGGACATTTAAAACAAAGGGCTACAGGGTGAGAGATTTAGGACTGAGTTGAACAGTGGATGCCATGGACTGAAAGTCCTATCTCTCTGCTCTAACTACATTTCCACTCTAATTGAAATCAAAGCGGTCAACTCTGTGTGGAGCCACAGGAGATCGGTGAGGTCCTCAATTGGTATTTCTCCTCTGTGTTTATTGAGGAGAAAGACAGGACGACAGAGGAACTTGGGGCAGTCAATGGAAGTGACTTGAGAGCAGTCAGTATAACGGTCGAAGATGTGCTGAAGGTACTATCGTGTATGAAGGTAGACAAATCTCCAGGACCTGATTATATATATCCGAGAGAGGAAATTGCAGGAGCTTTGGTTTAAATTTATGAGTCATTGTTAAATACAGGAGAGGTGCGGAAGACTGGAGGGTGGCAAATGTTGTGCCTCTATTTAGGAAGGGCCACAGGGAAAATGCTGGGAACTATAGGCCAGTGAGCTTAACATCTGTAAGTTCGAAAGTTACTAGAGGGTATTCTGAGGGATAGGATATACAGGCATTTAGATGGACAAGGGCTGAATAGGGATAGTGTGGAAGTCCCCAAAGCTATTAAAGGTGTACAATTCACTAATATATTAAAACAAGCTGCCAGTTAGTATCTGTTGTTTAACACATTCATTTTTCCTTTGAGCTCCGCTCCATGCGGATTCAGAAGATGATAGCTAGTATCGACCATTTAACATACTTGCTGTTATTTCCATTATACCTCCAATACACACAGACTTGCCATTCACACATATATTGTCACTACCTTTGAACTCCACTGTGTGCAAAGTTCAAAGGACGTCATCTCGTATCAATTGTCAATATATTCATTGTCCTTACCGTGACATATGCAGCACTCAGAAGCCAACAGATGGTATCTGCTATTAAACAAATTTACTTCTTTATCTGTGTACCCCGTTAAGCAAAGACCCAAAAAGTCGCAATCCAGTGTCAAATTATTAACGTATTAAGTCTGCTTACCTTTGTACCTGTTGCATTTGGAACTGGGAAGTTGTGACTTTTGTACAATGTAAGAGTAAAGCACAATTCCTGTAATTAACATATCAATCTCCCTCACATCTGTACTTCCTAAATTATCTTTTTGGGTGTATAAATGTCCTGCTGTACCGACTTAACTTTGGAGTTATGATCACAGCCTTTGACTGAGACACTTCTCCCCTTATGCAAGTAAAACTCACTGCTGATGGTTAATCATAAAGAGTCCTTGAATCTTATTGAAGGGTCAACTTCGTCAAGAGTCAACATGGTTTTGTACGAGGGAGGTTGTGGCTCACAAATCTGATTGAAGACAAAAAAAATTAGTATAGAAGTTGGGAGTTCATGTTGCAGTTGTATAAGACGTCGGTGACGCCACATTTAGAGCATTGTGTTCAGTTCTGGGCACCGTGTTATAGGAAAGATGTTGTCAAGCTGGAAAGGGTACAGAGAAGATTTTCGAGCATGTTCCCAGGACTAGAGGGTCTGAGCTATAGGGAAGGTGGGAGGAGGAGGAGGAGGAGGAGGCAACAACGCTGGATGGGGGTAGAGGCACAGTGGACAAAGTGACGGCTGACAGAAGAGAAGTGGCAGCTGGTGAGAGGGGAGGGAGCCCCACAGTGACCGTGCACGTCCTGTCGGTGGCAGTGGTCTGAAGAAAGCGGCTACAACACGAGCCCCAATAACATCCATGTCAACCGGACAGTAAGTGAAGAAGGGCCATCTGGTCGACCTTACGAGCAGGTGGTGGCGTCAGCAGATCCAATTGCTACACCAAAATCCCATAAAGGCACCATTAAAATGAGGGTTTACTGTACTTCTTTCAGGTCTACCTGCAACCTCTGATGCTCCAGAGAAAAAAGTCAGATTCTGTTGAACCACTTCTTTGCTAATACTCTCTCATGCAGATGATCCTCTTCCATGCCATCTCCAAAGGCTCCATTTCCTTCCTGTAATATGATGACTAGAACTGATACCCCATATGTTGCCTCACCAAAGTTTTGTACTGCTGCAGCATGACTTGATAATTTTTATATTTGGTGCCCCAAGCATGTCATTTGTGTTGCCATTTTCAAGGAGCTATGCACTTGCACGTGAAGGGGTGTTTGGAGTCACTGTGATGGACGTTTGTGTCGGGGTCATGTGTCTTGTGTTCTTTTTTTTTGTGTGACTGCTAATGTAATTTCGTTCGGTACCTTGGTACCGAATGACAAATAAAGCTCTGTATTCTGTATTCTCTGTATCCCTCTGTGCACTAATGATCCAAAGGGACATGCCATTTACTCTATATTTTCCCCTTTTAACCTCCCAAAATGCAACACATTACGTTTTCTCTGATTAATTTCCATCTGCCATTTCTGTGCCCATATCTACAACTGATCACTATCCCACTGTATCCTTTGACAGCCTCCTTCATGAGACACATCTCCACCACTTTCTGTGTCATCTGCAAACTTACTAATCAGCCCATCTTTGTTTTTGTCCAAGATTTTTTTATTAATAGATAGAGGCAGGGAAAGATTCATTACATACCCACTGTCTTGTATGGCCAAGCCAATTTTAAATCTAAAATATTTGTCAACTTTAGGTGGTGGATCGTTTCCTTGAAACTTTTCTTGTTGGAAATGTATTTTGAAAAATCCCTTTAAATGCTTGCCACTGCATCCTGACTAACCAGTCACTTCACTTTAACTAGTTTAGCTCTCATGCCTTCATTATTGCCCTTATTTAAGTTTAAAATCTAAGCTAAGACGTAAGCCTTCTGACTCAAACTAAATTTATTGTGTATGAAGATCACTGACAGCCAGGGATGCTATTACGATGAGATAATTGATCTCATTAACTAGTACCAGGACTCGAAAAGCTTGCACTCTGCTGGAGCCAAGTTGTTATTTCATTTTCTGGTCACGTGATATGATCCTGACCAGGATGTACTGCCACCTTTTAGTCTACAAAAACAGCGCTACTCTATCCTGCCACGTGGTTGCAATGAGGCATGTACACCAAGACCACAAGTGGCTTTTTGCTTTTAGCATTTCTCACATCCACCTGCACTGCTTCTGCATCATGATTTCCCGAACTAGGGTCATTCTCCTCTATTGCGTTCAGGCAATCATTAATTATCAGAGAATCTCCTCTACCTTGCTCATCTTTCTGTCTTTTCAACATGTTATGTACCCATCAATATTTGGGTCCCAATGTTTGTCACCTTATGGCCATGTCCCTGTAATTATTCTTATTTTGCGACCTCACAATTCATCTTTGTTTCAAATGTGCATTTACATCACCTGGAATTTTTTTCTATTTAGTAAACTAACCTTATCCACAGAATTACCCTATAGATTGTACTCTCCACTCCTTCCTGTCAATTTTTTACCATTTCCCTTTTTTATGCCTTTGCCTCTAGCCATCATGCTACACTTGCATTTACAGCATCTTTTCAACTTTGTTTTGTATTTGCTTCTATTTAATTAAAATCCTTTCCCTACTTTGGTATTGCAGCATATCAAAGCAAAAATCAGATAATACCATTGGTATAGCTCCCACTTTCATCAATACTGGTGTCATGAACTTAATCCACTTCTACCTTGAGCCATACAATCATTTATCTAATCTTAATTGTTGCCTGCTAATTTGCAAGCAATTTGGATAATATGCAAAGCTTATTACCTTTTTCTGATTGATTATAGGCAGGACAAATAAAGATCATCAATATATTTACCATCGGAAAGACATGAAAATGGGACTAGCTTAGATGGGGCATCTTGGTTGGCAGGGATGAGTTGGGCAGAAGGGCCTGTTTCAATGCTGTGTGACTCTGACTAAGAGGAATTTGAGGAATAACATCTTTGAATGGAACAGGGAACTTAAGATATTATTTTCTCAACTCTCCACGATAGATGGATAGCCATTTCAGTTTTGTTCCAAACTCGCTGATAAAGATTTACTTTTATATTCAATTGCCAGTCAAGTCGAAGGTGAATGTGTTGAACATTCATCCCTACTTGTCCAGCAATCTCTACATTGCTTTGGACTCCAGCTTCCATTTATTCCAAATCAATAATGCTCTTGTGGGTATATTCCTGATGTTCTATACTACTATTACTACTATTACTACTACTGGTGGTGTGTAGGTTATGCAGATGTTGTGGCCTGGAAGGGTTGGCTGTTTTTGTTCTTCATAGTGGTCGTGGGATTTTTGGATAGGTGGCTTGATCTTTTCAAGTCAAAGGAAATAGTTAATAGGAAAGTGCAAGCATTTTTTAAAGTTGGCTTGATGAAAGAATTCAAAGTTCAAGCAGTTTGCATTAAGAAATTTGTTTAAAATAGATGTGACAGTCCTGAGCATGAACTCAATTTGAGTCAGTGTAATTTCAGTGCAACATGTTCAGAGGTTTATTGCAGTGAAGCAATTCATTGGCTGCAATTTAAGGCCAGAAGGAAATATATGTAGGGAGATGAGAGATAACTGCAAGAAAAATAGTGCTGTAATAGTGGGAGATTTTAATTTCCCAAATTTTACTTGGACTGCCTCATTGCAAAGGGCTTGGAGAAGGAAATTAAGTGCGTCCAAGAAAATGTTCTCAATCAATTTGTAGAAAGCCCAACTGGAGAAGGGGAAAATGAGACCACCTCTTGGGATTTAAGGAGGTTGAAGTGTTAGTGGGACTTTGGGAGCGGTGAAAATTGAACATGAATTTAATTATGGATTTGAGAGAATAGTTTGTGGATGCATGTGGAAGTAGTGAAAAAATAGGACTGCAAAATTAATCTTCTGGGAATTGGCATTGATGGGCGGTAAATAAGTCATTCACAATTAACGTTTGGATTGTTTTCATTGTGAGCAATGTGACAGTCATCAGTGGGTATAATCAGTGTATCTATTCTATCATCTGCCCAATCTGATGAAAGGTAGAGTGCTGAAAAACCTCTAATGCATCAGCAGTAATTGATGACAGTGAAGCTACCATAAGAAACTGAATAAACAAGGAGGTCTTCTGAAGATTGCATCAAAGAGCAGTGAGTCTGCCTTTATCCAGCTTTTCCTCTTTTTGAATCTTTTTCTACTTCACAGTGCATATTTTCTGATGAATTTATTCAGATGCAACATCTTTCATTCACATTGTCAGCTGTCTTTTACGATTCGTAGAATTGTTTCACATGTTGACCAACTCTGTGCTTCAGTGCATGAAATCATTAAAATAAACAAATTGGTCTCCAGTAGCTCTTTGTAGCAGGTGTGATTGCTTGGTATCAGCTGCTGTTTCAAATTTCCTTCCTTGAACATGAGAACGAAAAAACTGGATGATTTATTACATATGATGCATTTGTGTTTGTTTCTGAGACATGAATCATTTACAGCAAATTGGAGAGAGATGGCTGAAACGAGGCAGTGGCCAAAGGCACAAGTGCTGAGCACATCATGTGTGTGGAGGTGCCTATGTGCAAAAAAAGGCCAACCCACATCACCTGTGTGAGGTTAATATCCATTAAGTCAGGTCTGTTCTTCATTGTCTTTGACTTCCTTGCTACTCCATTGTTGTTCAAGACTGAAAACTGGAGTGCCACCCCTCATGGTATTGAAGATGGAGACATCTACAGATACCATCTTCAATATCTTGCACTCTGTTATTGACCAGGAGTTAAGGTCACACATGATGTGTAGATTTTTCCAGAATTCGTCTTTGCTTCAGAAAAGGTAGAGATTCAAAAGCTGTATCAGTCAGGGTAGGCATGTAACTCAATATACTTGGAGCTGGTCGGTAAATACATTGGAGAGGGAATTTCTGCATTGATTTTGGGGTGACTTTCTCAACATCTGCAAAACAAAACAAGAAAGACTTCTATATTGGATCTGGGAATGGGAAATGAACTGGAGATGTGAAACATAAAAATAAGAGCGATCATAATGGATGCTTTAAAATTGTAATGGGGCAATACTAAAGCACATCAACGTTAAAAAAAAAATCTTGAATGTGTGCATGAATAACCTGTTCTCCAGGACTTTGGAAAATGTTGACATTTGGCTGGTAGCATGGAACCATGGGCCATGTGTGTATATTTTCTGGCATTTTTTTGTTATCAACACAATCATAATTTATTAGCCAAGAATGTTTTGCAACATTTACCATATAGTCACATCAAAAAATGCGACAAGACACACAACTACATAAAATTTTACATAAACATCACCACAGCAGCTCCTCCACATTCAGCATTGTGATGGAAGGCAATAAAGTCTTATCTTCTTTCTTCCTTTTTCTTCCGCGGTCGAGGGAGTCGAACCATCCGCAGTCGGGGCGATCGAAGCTCCCGCAGCCGGCAATCGAAGCTCCCGTGTCTGGGCGGTCGAAGCTCCTGCGGCCTGGAGATCCCGAAGTCGGTCTCTAATGATGAGGAGAGTTCTGGTTGCCATATTGTAAGAATGATATACATGCAATAGAACAGATGGATGGATTGACTAGGAATCAATGAACAGACTGGAAAAGGGTTACAATATTTTCAGAAATATGCAAGGTTTTATGGAGCATTTGAGAGAATGTTTCTACTTCTGTCGAAAAGCAAGGCTGGACACCAATAGATGGCAATCATTACAAAATCCAATGGGTAAATTCGGGTTCAATATCTTGATTTGTGAATGTGCGAAAATTGCTTTCATAGAGTCGTACAGCAGGTCCCTTGATCCAACGTGTTCATGCTAATCCAGATATAATTTGGCCCATATTCCTCTAATCCTATTCTATCCGGACACCTGTCCTAACATCTTTTAAACATGGTAATTGTACCTGTCTCTTCAGCAAGGAATAGTGTTATATTTACAGATGTAAATGAAGAAAGCTCTGAGAAGAGAGTTGAGCACGAGCGTTGGCTTGACTTGCTTGGTACAAATGAGCTGTTGGTACTGAGTTAATCCTTATACCAGTTATCATCAACTTATGAGGTCCTGACCAATTTATTAAGATTACAAGACTTTACCACGGAAAGTATAACTGTCTCGGACCTGGGATTCCATTACTGTCTATAGTTACCATTAGATTATGTTCAATGCTATTGGTGTGTGAATTTAAGGCTCTGGAGGCTATATTCCTGGTAAGGATTGCGTTTCATGTAGGGGGTTGTCACTCTATTGCCTTCTTGTGGGGTGGTTTGAAATAGTTCATAATGGATTTAGCGTGCAAATCCACTTGTGTTTGGCACGTGTATCACTCAAAAATTGATTTATTGCAAGAATTCCAGACTGGTCATGCTGAGACGATTCAGCCTACTATGCCAGTGATGGCTCTCTGAGAGTTGTCTCATTGCCCTGCTTTCTTTGAACCACTTACGTTCAGCTATTTACCCGTTCCCCTTTCAAATTTAATGAATTGTACTTTCAGGCTCTTTTCGGATGGAATAAACCCTGGCAACATTTGATGGAAATGCTTCTCATCTAACTCCCTAATAACTAACCCATATTCCTTAACAAAGCCATTCAACAAAAGTACCAGCAATAAATTAAAAGATCTATCAATCAGATGAATTGTATTTTGTACAATATTAAACATCGCTACCGTAATACTGGGTTTGCTATACTGTCCATTAATAGTCTTAAGAACATTTTAGTTGATATTAATGCATAGTGGCATGCTTTCAAAAACTCTTAGTTTTCTTTGATGTACTGTGTTTTGATCGAAGATAGACACAAAAAGCTGGAGTAACTCAGCGGGACAGGCAGCATCTCTGGCGAGAAGGAATGGGTGACGTTTCGGGTCGAGACCCTTCTTCAGACTCGACACGAAACCACCCATTCCTTCTCTCCAAAGATGCTGCCTGTCCCACTGAGTTACTCCAGCTTTTGGCGTCTATCTTCAGTTTAAACTAGCATCTGCAGTTCCCTCATATACTATGTTTTGACATTCCGCAAGGATTTTTCATGACCTATCAGATGTGACACAGCATGGAAATGGGCCCTTTGCATAAATTGTCCAAGCTGATCATGTTTTATTCTTCAACCTGTCCCATTTGCTTGTGTTTGGCTTATCTTAAATTGGTGCATTTCACCACAGAGCCAAGCGGCAACTTCAGGCACAGGTTGCAAAGGAACAATGAGGTGAAAGATATATTTTCATGTTGTCTTTGAAAAATTTATTGTAGATTGTCTGAGACACATCAGAACAGCAACCTACTACAAATTTATCCTGATGTACTTGGAGTGTAGTAGTTTACGGAGTTCTGCCCACCTACAAACAATAATCAGAATTGTTATTTTTACTTTGTGCACGTGGATTACAATGTTTAGAGCAAACCTGCAACTTTGTCAAGAATTGCAAAAATTTTATCCCCTGCATTTTGAATAACTTTTCAGCAAAATGTTAACATTGGGCAAACACTTAGATTACTTTGAAATTGTGTTCACAATGCAAATCTTAAAAATTTTGTTTTCTGTTTTTAGTCAAACATCGAAGTATTTGTGAATAGATTGGACTCTGTGGAATCCGTCCTACCATATGAATATGATGCGTGAGTACATTTATAAATCGTCAATTAATCTGCGTTTGTGAACATTGTACCCCAGGATAATGAATTTTCCAAATTCCTCCCCGTTGCAATATTGAAGTGACAATCAATTCTCCATGTCCTATGATCTCCATCCCTTTGTCCCTTTTCGCACCTTACACTTCCTTACCTCTGTATTTCCCTCTCCCCCGAGTCAGTCTGAACAAGGGTCTCGACCCAAAACGTCATCTATTTCTTCTATCCAGAGATGCTGCCTGTCCCACAGAGTTACTTCAGCATTTTCTCTCTATCTTGAATTGATAGCTTCTCACTACAATGGAAATATGCTATAAATCAGACACTGGCAAGTAAGTCAGATCTGATGACACTGGGCAGTGCCAAGCAGAGTCTGAGGATTGGAGATAGTGCATAGGTTCCAGATGAGCATTTTGAGTATCTGGTGACAGTGTTGATGGTTTCAGTTTTCAATGGCGGTGAAAACGGTATTGTCACTCTGTCACAAGTTAATTGTTTGGGAGTCAGGCAAGCAAGGCTGCATTAGCCCTACCAGAATGCTTGAGACCTATAACAAATGGTAGTATTATAGAAATCCTTTGAAAGGAAGAGGTCAATTGGTCCATTGTGCCCAAGTTGGCACAGGAAGGTACTATTTAATAGTGTTTGCAGGTTACTCCATCCAAGTACCTTTAAATGTGATGAAACTTTCTAAATCACCTCCTTATCAGGCTTTCAGCTATTTTAAAAATAAATTCCTCGATGCTCCTCAATTTGCGCCACCGGTTAACAATTTTATTAGCCAACTTATTGATGTCTTGGCCAAAGGAAATGTGTCTTTGTTCTTGTAGTGTGTCCTTTCCTTGATATTACGCATCGAAAATAACTTTTCTGTCAATTTCTTGTTTGAGAGGGTCTCGGTGTAGTCAGTCTCTCCTCAAAACGGAAAGAATAGGGGATAGCGGAATCGAGGGATATGGGAAGAAGGCAGGTACGGGTTACTGATTGTGGATGATCAGCCATGATCGCAATGAATGGCGGTGCTGGCTTGAAGGGCCAAATGGCCTCCGCCTGCACCTATTTTCTATGTTTCTATAACCAATTACTCTGCCCTAAAGATTTTAAAATTCTTCTGTCCTTTGTTTCATTCTTCTTGTCATGTGATCCAACTACTGTTTTATAACGTTCTAGCACAATCTCATTATCTTGGTTAATAAAAGAAAGTAACATGTGAGATCTTAACTATCTTATTATGAACCTACTCCAAGACCCTTTTTCACAAATCCAAGTAAATTATGATTTTTAATGTATTTGTTTGGCTTGTTTACTATTTCCATATACATTGCCTTGTTCTGACTTGGATTGAGTTTCTGTGTGTGCTTCTGTCAAAGGTTTTCCTGCCACATAACTGTTTACAATTATTTTTCTGCTTTTTACACTGAAGCAACTCAGAGCCAGTCATTGATTCAATTTACCATTTGCCCTTGTTATGAACTGAACTATCCTTGTCCATTCTGTGTAGCCTTGTCAAACCTTTTTGTTACAATTTTGTAGAACCTCACGGGCGCTATCTCCCATAACACATTGCAGTAACTAATTTTGATTAGTCTGTGCCTTGTTTAAATGATTCATTGCAGCTTTGTTTTCCCCAACAAATTGTATTGCACACAGGCTAGACTGACTCGTGTAATGATTTTGTTCTTCCCTTAATTGTTTCTTTAGTAATGTCACTAAATTGCTATTGCAATTCTCTGGCAACGCAACTCAAACCAATGTTTTTGGCCCATTAAATCTGGTGATAAATATTTTGTGTCCTGCTATATGGTACAAATCATCTATAGTCTAATGATTCCAAACCAATCAATCTGGTATTGTGAGCAAGGTGTGAGGAACTAAAATAAATGCTGTACCACAATGGGTTACCCAATTACATTGATCCCTGGTATTCAATCTACAGCAGCTTTAATAATCTTTTGAACTGAATTATTTGTTAGAACATCCGACATTTTAACTGTATTCAAATGCATTTGCTAACCACAACAATTGTAAGGATTAAGTACCATATGTTATTAAAATAGAAAGGAAGCATACACAGAACAGAAGGATGAGTCCCTTTCGGATAATAAAATGTGCAAGGTGCACATTATGAGGCTCCTTTCTTTAATTATTTTAAACTTTATTTTAATAATAGTTTATCTATGTGTTCAGTAAACTTGGGTTTGCTTCTGTTGAAGTGTGCTAATTATGTTTAGGCAATGATTAAATACCATCTGCAATACATTCACGTACATCCACTTAAGTCTAAATTAACAATAAGATTCATGCCATACAGTTCTGACGAAAGGTTGTTGACCATCAATGTTACAATCCAATCATAAGAACATTGAATTCTACAATTTTAGGTACAACTCCCCCCTCCCTGCCTGCTCTTCCATGTGCCCCAACTGGACTGGCACATATTTCTCCCCTCCACCTACTTTCCTTACTTTAGCTTCACAATTTGCAACTCTTCAATTTTTTTTGTCTCCAACCTTCTGCCTTTTGTCCAACCATTTGCCCCTCGAAACCCACGTCACATGTATCAACTTATTATCTACAGGCTTTGTCTTGCTCCTCCTCGCTTCCAGCTTTATTCTCCCTGCCCGCATACAATCAGTCTGAAGAAGGGTCCAGACCCAAAATGTCATCTATCCATGTTTTCCATACTTTGCCTGACCTGCTGACCCAAAACATCACCCATTCCTTCTCTCCTGAGATGCTGCCTGACCTGCTGAGTTACTCCAGCATTTTGTGAATAAATACCTGCTGAGTTACTCTAGTACTTTGTCTTTTTTGGTAACAGGAATGTGTAGTTCTTTGTTTCTAAAATGTTAAATTCTCCAGATGTCTGACCTGCTGAACATTTTTAAGTCTTCCTATATTTTCCCATATTAATATGTGGCACTGTATTTTAAAGTGCACATGCTTCTGAAATAGTTTTAGTTATTAAGATTTTAATGGTTGAACATTACTTGCTGCTGTTTTCTTTTCTAAAATTTATTAAGAATATCCAAGTAAAAATCAGTTTCCTACTGCCAATTGTTGCTTCCTTTAGCTGTTTACACTAGATAAGTTGAAACATGATGATGTGTATTTACAATTTTATGTTATTTTTGTGAAGGTTTGACTTTTGTCAGAATGAAACTGAGAAACGTCCTTCGGAAAATTTGGGGCAAGTGTTGTTTGGTGAGAGGATTGAGTCATCACCATACAAGGTATTGTACCATGGGACTTTAGATGTGATTGGTAATAAGTATTTTAATACTCTTTAGCACAGCATTAAAATTAGTGTATAATTGATACAATTGGCCTTGTGTTGTGCATATTAATCTTGAGTAAAAGTAGCCGTGATAATGGAGAGGAAATTGTGTGAAATCATCTTCTAGAATAGCAAATTAATAGTCACGTGTGGGTTCATGCATCATACATCGAATTGTCAAAAAGTAGGTAGAGGACTTGGACAAGGTGAAGAGGGTGAATAAAGGTAAGAGTGACCTTTACATAAAAGCTCACATGAAATTATAATATTACTCCAATTACACACACATTGTTGAGGGAAGGGCAGGACTGGCATTTTAACATCCCAACTATAGAGGTAACAATTGTCACCGAGGAAGAGTTGCACTATTAATTAAGATGATTATCATGTCAGTACCTACGGTATCTTAGAAAAACCATTGAACAAGGCCATGTGGCTAGAATTTAATGAGAAGGGTGATCACTTTTGCTTGGCCTGTATTGCAAGTTTACCAATAGTCAATGGAAATTAGAGGGACAGTTCATAGAAAGGTTTAGGAGCAAAAGGGTTATAATGGTGGGGGTTTTTAACTTTTCCAGGATTGAATGGCATTGGTTAGCGCAAGGGAATTACATGGGGTAGAATTTGCTAAATGCATCCAAGAACAATAGGGTTATAATGATGGGGGGTATTTTACTAAGATAAAACCAGGATAGTTCTTCCAAGTGATAGGGCAATATTGGACATGAGGAAATGAACATGCGTAGGTGGTGGAAGGGTCGATTGGGGAACTCTGGAATCAGCCACCACAATTATGTTTATATTCAAAGCAGTTCTATAGGGGATAAGGCTGGACCTCAAGTCATGGTCCTAAATTTGGGGATGATATGGGGTAGTGAAAAACTGATCTTAATGGCTCAAGTGAGGAACTGAGAGAAGTGGATTGGGAGCAGATGCTTGCATCTCTTTTGAGAGAGTCAGTAAGAGTTCAGAACCAGCATGTTCCAGTGACGATGAAAGGTAAAGATAGCAGGATGAGTGATGGAATCTTAGACGCCAAATGGTTTGGAAGATTTGATCAGGAACAGAAAATCAGCATATCAAGGATGCAGGCAACTGAAATCGAGCGATGCTCAAGGAATATAGAGAGTGTAGGAGAGAAGTGAAGAGCAAAAAGAGGCTATGAAATATCCTTGATAGGCAAGATTGTAGAATAGAGAGAAACTGCTGGCTAAAGAGGAATTGTGGAATATTAGAATAAGTAGCCTTCTCTTGCAGATAGTCAGAACCATGAAACCTCTTTAGTTCTGTGATATGAAATTGAAAGAAGGATGTAAATTAAAATGCATATGGACAAATAAAGTTGAAATAATTTCCAAGTGATATTACAAGTCTTCACGAAGGTATCACAAAATGCTGGAGTAACAATAGACAATAGATGCAGGAGTAGGCCATTCGGCCCTTCAAGCCAGCACCACCATTCAATGTGATCATGGCTGATCATTCTCAATCAGTACCCCGTTCCTGTCTCCTCCCCATACCCCCTGACTCCGCTATCCTCAAGAGCTCTATCTAGCTCTCTCTTGAATGCATTCAGAGAATTGGCCTCCACTGCCTTCTGAGGCAGAGAATTCCACAGATTTACAACTCTGACTGAAAAAGTTTTTCATCATCTCCGTTCTAAATGGTCTACCCTTTTTCTTAAACTGTGGCCCCTGGTTCTGGACTCCCCCAACATTGGGAACATGTTTCCTGCCTCTAATGTGTTCAACCCCTTAATAATCTTATATGTTTCGATAAGATCCTCTCTCATCCTTCTAAATTCCAGTGTACACAAGCCTAGTTGCTCCAGTCTTTCAACATATGACAGTCCCGCCATTCCGGGAATTAACCTAGTAAACCTACGCTGCACGCCCTCAATAGCAAGAATATCTTTCCTCAAATTTGGAGACCAAAACTGCACACAGTACTCCAGATGCGGTCTCATTAGGGCCCTGTACAACTGCAGAAGGACCTCTTTGCTCCTATACTCAACTCTTCTTGTTATGAAGGCCAACATTCCATTGGCTTTCTTCACTGCCTGCTGTACCTGCATGCCTCCTTTCAGTGACTGATGCACTAGGACACCCAGATCTCGTTGTACATCCCCTTTTCCTAACTTGACACCATTAAGATAATAATCTGCCTTCCTATTCTTACCACCAAAGTGGATAACCTCACACTTATCCAAATTAAACTGCATCTGCCATGCATCTGCCCACACACACAACCTGTCCAAGTCACCCTGCAACCTCATAGCATCTTCCTCGCAGTTCACACTACCACCCAGCTTTCTATCATCTGCAAATTTGCTAATGGTACTTTTAATCCCTTCATCCAAGTCATTAGTGTATATTGTAAATGATCACCAATGCGTCCACAATTTCTAGAGCCATCTCTTTAAGTACCCTGGGATGCAGACCATCAGGCCCTGGGGATTTATCAGCCTTCAGTCCCATCAGTCTACCCAACACCATTTCCTGCCTAATGTGAATTTCCTTCAGTTCCTCCGTCACCCTAGGATCTCTGGCCACTAGAACATCTGGGAGATTGTTTGTATCTTCCTTAGTGAAGACAGATCCAAAGTACCAGTTCAACTCGTCTGCCATTTCCTTGTTCCCCATAATAAATCCCCCTGCTTCTGTCTTCAAGGGACCCACATTTGCCTTGACTATTTTTTTCTTCTTCACATACCTAAAAAAGCTTTTACTATCCTCCTTTATATTATTGGCTAGCTTACCCTCGTAACTCATCTTTTTTCCCCGTATTGCCTTTTTAGTTATCTTCTGTTGCTCTTTAAAAGAGTCCCAATCCTCTGGCTTCCCACTCTTCTTTGCTATGTTATACTTCTTCTCTTTTATTTTTATGCTGTCCTTGACTTCCCTTGTCAGCCACTGGTGCCTCTTACTCCCCTTAGAATCTTTCCTCCTCTTTGGGATAAGTTGATCCTGCAACTTTGCATTATTCCCAGGAATATCTCCCATTGCTGTTCCACCGTCTTCCCTGCTTGGGCCTCCTTCCAGTCAAATCTGGTCAGCTACTGACACTTCCGATTTTCCCTTCTCCCTCTCAATTTGTAGAGTAAAACGTATCATATTATGATCACTGCCTCCTAATGGCTCTTTTACCTTGAGTTCCCTTATCAGATCAGGTTCAATACACAACACTAAATCCAGAATTGCCTTCTCCCTGGTAGGCTCCAGTACAAGCTGATCTAAGAATCCATCTCGGAGGCACTCCACAAACTCTCTTTCCTGGGGTCCATTACCAACCTGTTTTTCCCAGTCTACCTACATGTTGAAATCACCCATAACCACCGTAGCATTACATTTGCAACATGCCAATTTTAGCTCTTGATTCAACTTGCACCCTATGTCGAGGCTACTGTTTGGGGGCCTGTAGATAACTCCCATTAGGCTCTATTTACCCTTACAATTCCTCATTTCTATCCATACTGATTCTACATCTCCTGATTCTATGTCACCCCTTGCAAGGGAGTGAATATCATTCCTTACCAACAGAGCGACCCCACCCCCTCTGCCCATCTGTTTGTCTTTTCTATACGTTGTGTACCCCTGAATATTCAGTTCCCAGCCCTGGTCCTCTTGTAGCCATGTCTCTGTAATTCCCACAACATCATACTTGCCAAAGTTTAACTGAGCCTCAATCTCATCCACTTTATTTTTTATACTTTGCGCATTTAAATACAACACGTTAACTTCGGTATTCACCTCCCCTCTCACGCCGGCCACCATTGGCCCTGACCTTACGCTCTTATCCCATTTAGAACTTCCCTTCCCATTTATTCGAGAGTCCTTCGCAATTTCTGCTGTGTTCGCTTCCCCTTTAACTCCATCTTCATATTCCCAATTTGTCAACCCCTCCCCCCAACTACTTAGTTTAAACCCACACGTGTAGCACTAGCAAACCTGCCTGCCAGAATGTTGGTCCCCCTGCTTTTAAGGTGTAACCCGTCCCTTTTGTACAGGTCACCCCTACCCCAGAGATCCCAGTGGTCTAGAAATCTAAATCCCTGCTCCCTGCACCAACCCCTCAACCATACATTCATATCCCCGATCTCTCTGTTACTCCCCTCACCAGCACGAGGTACAGGTAGCAGTCCAGAGATAACCACCCTCGACGTCCTACTTCTCAGTCTTCTTCCTAACTCTCTAAACTCCCATTGCAGTATCTCCTTCCTCTTTCTCCCGACGTCGTTCGTGCCCACGTGCACAACTACTTCCGGTTGATCGCCTTCCCTCGCTAGGATGTTCTGAAGCCGGTCCGTGATGTCTTGACACTGGCACCAGGGAGGCAACAGACCATCCTCAAGTCCCGCCTGCCGCCACAGAATATACTGTCCGTACCCGGGACAATGGAGTCACCCACTACTTTGGCTCTTCCTGACTTTGGTCTCCCCGGTCGAGTCTCCTTGCCTGGATTAGAGTCACCAACCTGTCCGCCGTTCGGACTGGAAGCGTCTTCTGCCCCGACAGCTCCCAAGAGGGTGTACCTGTTTGCAATAGGCACACCACCGGGGTCTCCTGTAGTCCACATTCACTCCCCTTTGAAACGGTTTCCCACCTTTGTTCGACCTGTACCCTTGGCGTGACAGCCTCGCAGTCGGTCCTGTCCAGGAAACTCTCGCATTCCCGGATGGCCCCGAGGTCATCCAGCTGCTTTTCCAACTCCACCACACGTCAAGTCAAGTCAAGTCAAATTTATTTGTCACATACACATACACGATGTGCAGTGAAATGAAAGTGGCAATGCCTGCGGATTGTGCACAAAAAAGAATTACAGTTACAGCATATAAATAAAGTTAATAAGTTACTATAGTTTTGACAAAAATTTAGTCTCTGGGGTTATAAAAGTTGACAGTCCTGATGGCCTGTGGGAAGGAACTCCGTCTCATCCTCTCCGTTTTCGCAGCGTGACAGCGGAGGCGTTTGCCTGATCGTAGCATCTGGAACAGTCCGTTACTGGGGTGGCAGGGGTCCCTCATGATCTTGCTTGCTCTGGATCTGCACCTCCTGATGTATAGGTCCTGCAGGGGGACGAGTGTAGTTCCCATGGTGCGTTCTGCCGAACGCACTACTCTCTGCAGGGCCATCCTGTCCTGGGCAGAGCTGTTCCCAAACCAGATTGTAATGTTGCCGGACAGGATGCTCTCTACAGCCCCAGAGTAGAAGCAATGAAGGATCCTCAGAGACACTCTGAATTTCCTCAGTTGTCTAAGGTGGTAAAGGCGCTGCTTTGCCTTACCCACCAGTGCGGCAATGTGTGTTGTCCGCGTCAGATCCTCTGTGATGCGGACTCCCAAGTATTTAAAACTGCTCACCCTATCCACAGTAAACCCATTTATCTCCAGTGGCGTGTACGTCCTTGGATGTTTAGCCCTTCTGAAGTCCACAATCAGCTCCTTTGTTTTAGTGACATTCAAGAGGAGGCTATTGTCCTGACACCAGAGTGCCAGATCAGCCACCTCCACCCGAACGTCCATTCAGGAGTTGCACCTGGACACAGTTCTTGCAGGTGTAGCTCCCAGAAGCTCCAGCGGTGTCCCTACCTTCCCACATCCTGCAGGAAACACACTGCCCCAACTTATCTGCCATTACTTTAGTGTCTAAAAACAAATCAGGCTCAAAAACAAGTGTAACCTCCTCACCTCAGCCTCCTCGCCGAAGACTCGCAGCCAAAGACTCGCACTTTTCTCACACGGCACTAAGACTCACAGCCAAAGACTCGCACTTTTCTCACAGGGCTCTTCCCTTGACAGGGCCGCACCCCTTGAACAAGCCTTGTTTATATCAGTCACTAAATTAACTAATTGGCCAATTTACCAAACTTCTAATTTAATTGATCAGCCAATCCACGTACTCACTCCTATCCTGCCTTCCTCTGATGAGCTTGGAGGTATGTGCTTCACTGATTGCCTGCTAGCGTCCCTTTGGCGCTCTTTTTAAACGGACTTTAACCTGCAATTAACACCTACTTTCTTTCAGCCAGCGGTCGTCCTTGCTCCTGCTCTCCCGACCTTTTCTGACTGACTGTTAGCGTCCCTTTGGCGCTCTTTTTAAACGGACTTTAACTTGCAATTAACACTTACTTTCTTGCAGCCAACGGTCGTCCTTGCTCCTGCTCTCCTGACTTTTACTGACTGATGTTGGTACAAATCGAAGGTATCACAAAATGCTGGAGTAACTCAGCAGGTCAGGCAGCATCTAGGAGAGAGGGAATGGGTGACACTTCTTCAGTCTGAAGACGGGTCTCGACCCGAAACGTCACCCATTCTCTCTCTCCTAGATGCTGCCTGACTTGCTGAGTTACTCCAGCATTTTGTGATACCTTCAATTTGTACCAGCATCTGCAGTTATTTTCCTACATTACAAGTCTTCACTGTTCATAAAGTACCTTGGTAGAGATTGTTGTATTGATTGTTGATGCATTGACTGCGCTGAATGCAACATTTGTATTGAGGTGGAAAAGATCACTGTTGCAAATCTTCATTTTGTATTTTTAAGAAAAACCTATTTTGCTAATACAGAGATAAGTTATCTTCTTTCTCCAAAGCAGCCAAATATTCAAGTCTAAAGAAATGCGCTAAACAATGTGTTAATTGTATTTTTTTCAGGCGGCAAGTTCATTATAATTAATATAAAAGAAAAATGAGATACTAAGAGTTATTGTTTTTTTCCATTCAACAGTTTACCTTTAACAAACCTGAAACATGTAAACCGATATGCATAAAATCCTATGAACCAAAAGATAAAGGGAGTATAGACAAACTGTCCTTCTTAAAGAAAGGAATTCTCCTAAATTACCAGCATCATTGGTAAGTTCCTGAATGCTTCTAGACGTTAATGACTTTTCAGTTACTGCTAGTCTTATGACCTTGCATTGAAAAATATGTGTTAATGATCATGCCCCTGTTTTATGAAATGTATAAAACCTTTGAAGAATTAAGTCATTCTATTTTCTCTTCCACATAACCTTAAGGACTTATGGGAGGTTGGAAATGGAATTTAATTAGCTGACCTCAGCATGCACCCTGAGAGAAATTATAAAATGATGAGATGCATACATAGATAAACAGTCAATCTTTTTCCAAAGGTGGGTAGGTCAATTACCAGAGTGCATAGATTGAAGGTTTAAGGGGTTAAGTTTAAAGGTGATTTGTTATAAAAGTTTTTTTTCACCCTGAGTGTGGGTGCCAGGGTACGGGGTGAAAACAGATACGATAGCAAACATATGGAGTAGGAATGAATGGAGGGATATGGACTATGTGCAAGCAGATGGTATTTGTTTAAATTGGCATCATGGTTGGCACAGACTTGGTTGGCCGAGGTCCTGTATTGTTCTATGTAGTGAAGTGATTATGGGTAATGCGAAAGGAAGTGGCAGCATTTCGACAGTATAGCTGCAAAGTTTGTGAAGGAGAAAAATGTGATCCTCTATTTGAATGCATGGAACTCCAACTGGCAATTATTTGGGTGGAGTGTAGATGGTAAATTGAACAATTAGGTTAATAAGGTATGGTGATAGTTGAGAAAAGGCAGATATTTAAATATTCCCTTATTCTGAATGTACGTTCCTAAGGAGACAACAAAGATTTCATGGGTAAAATAATCAGACCATTTGTAGCTTGAGTGTAGCAGAAAATAATAATAATCGGCCTAAGGATTTGGAGAATTTTACAAAGTAATTGAGCTAGCAAGAATGGTAGATTTAATAGGGGGAAAAGTAAATTAAAACGTCAAACATTTGGTATGTCTTCATGGTATAAAACAATGAATTTAGTGCAAAGATGAGTTGGGTTAATTAGCTAATATAAATTTTGCCTTGCATAGTCAATTTGCAAAAGAATATAAGGTTTGATGAGCATCTGAGAGAATACATTGCAGAGCCACAGAGCAGTGGGACTGAGGATGTGATGGCTCTCCAGGGGACCAGTGTGAACCTGATGGCCCAAAACACTGCTTCTTGTGAACTAATAAGGAAGGAGGTAGTAATCAGAACGGCAAGTTGTAACAAGAGAACTAGATCGGGGATCAGTGCCATGAATTAAGCTGTTTTTGTTTGGGATTGTGTAGTTGCAGCCTCAGCTGAGTGAGGCAAGAGAGTGCAGACTTTGGATGCAGAAACTGGTAAAATATGAGAGTTAAAAAGTGATTGCAATTTGAAGTTCAGTTTTGAACATAGCACAGGAATAGTTGCTTTGACCCTGATGTCTGAGCTGGAAATGATGCCATTAATACCTTCTGCACTGCCTCCGCCTTCAATCTTGGTATATTTAGGTGCCTACCTAAATGCCTCTATTATATCTGGCTTCATCACCACCACCATCACTTATGCTCTCTGGCTTTGAGGTGGAATACACAATGCACGAAACACTCCTTCCCTCATCGTCTGCTCCAGCCACCCCCTCAGCTGATGAAATACTGGCATTCAGATCAAGCAGTTGGTATTTCCTAAACTCCTGCACTATGGGACATGTAAAGTATTCTCAAGTTCTCACAGACTGCGGTATTACAAATTATAGATCTCGTGTATTTCCCCACCCCACCTGTAACACCCATATAAACTCAAGATTGTTTCCATAAACCCTCGTGACTTTTCTTCCTCTTAGGACATTCCGTTGCCCAAACTGTCTTCTCTCCCCTTTCTGAGGTTTGGTGTCTCATTTAGTTTGATTGTGTTCCAGTGAAGGGAACTTGCTTGATTAGTAGGGGTATCAGGGGTTATGGGGAGAAGGCAGGAGAATGGGGTTGAGAGAGAAAGATAGATCAGCTATGATTGAATGGTGGAGTGGACTTGATGGACCAAATGTCCTAATTCCTTTCGTAGAACATATGAAGCACATTTAGTTCCCTACCTTCAGGTGTACTATATAAACATTGGACCTTTTTTTGCTGGCTCACCAATTGAAAAAATAAACACATCTTTATCTTAAAGAATATTTTCTAAGATTTTCTTGAGTTTTAGTGTATTTTTAATCTTGCGATTTGAAAGTTAATTGTTGTACATTTTGTAGGATTATTGATAACATGCCTGTCACATGGTGCTATGATGTAGAAGATGGCCAAAAGTTTTGCAATCCAGGATTTCCCATCGGCTGCTTTGTTACTCAAGATGGCCGCCCAAAGGATGCCTGTGTTATCAACGTAAGTTGGTTTACTTGAAACAAGTGCTTCTGCTCAAATAGTGCACCATCGGTTTCTTTAAGTTGGACCCTGACACAGAATTACATTGAATTTACAAAGCACAAATTAACACTTTATGAGAGTTTATGTGCACTACAAACTTCCAACCACCTTCATCACAACAACATGTTCTTTTGTGCCTTTCTGACTTGATGGCAAGCTGTGTATTAGTGCTACACAATAGAGCTACACTAAAACTATTCTTGTATTTACCTGAGTTTACTGAATTCATTTGTTTATGGACACTTCTGTTCCATTTATGCATCAACATTTATCCATCCACCTGCCAGCCATTCTTTCAACGAGCAGTGCATGCCACTCTACAGTGTTGCTGACAAATGTTTCTGTTCAGATCTAATTTGATTCTCTCTTCAGTTTCTATGATTCTATTTGCATTTTGCAATGTGCAGAGCTGAACCGTTAACAGTAACTCGTGTACAGTCAAACTAAGATTCCAATTTGTTTGAATTATGTTAGTGTCAAGTTGAATTTCAACATTTTTTAGTCTTTGCTATCTTATACATTTGTCTCGGGGGTCCCTCTGTTGCATCTGACTTTAATTTTCAAAGAACAACTTAACTTTGACTGGCATTAGAAATTTGTCACCTTGGCATTGGCATTTTGGTTAAAAAGTTTACTTTTATCTTGATAAATGTCTGATCAACTTCAGAAGTTGATCAATACTTCATTAGTCTTGAAACTGACCATTTGTTCTCCTTTTATAATTAAAGATTTATTTTTCTGTGAATTGAGTAATAATGATGTATCTTTTGTCTTGGTGCTCTTGGGTTTTGTTTGCTTCCAGTTTAAGCTCTTTTTGTATTTTACAGTCTGAATTCAATAAGAAGAACACCTACTACATTTTCAATCATGTGGATATCTTCATCACTTATCACAAAGGAACAAACAAAGAATGGGAAGGTGCAAGATTGGTTGCTGCAAAATTAGTACCCAAAAGGTAACGTCAGTAGTGTTTTTTGGAAGGGTTAGTGTGTGATACTTGATGTAGTTGCACTGAAGAGGGTGCAGAGGAGATTCACTAGGACATTGCCTGGATTGGAGGACTTTAGCAACTGGATAGCTATTTTTCCTGGAGCAAAATAGGCTGAGGTATGTTATAGAGGTATCTCAGATCGTGAAGTGTATAGGTGACCAGAATGTTTTTCCATGGTGGGGCTATCAACAACAGGATCAGAGGAGGCAATTTTAAAGGGCATGTGAGGGGTGAGCTTTCTTCATGTAATTATTCACAGAATGCTGGAGTAACTCAGCAGGTCAGGCAGCATCTCTGGAGAGAAGGAATTGGTTGACGTTTCGGGTCGAGACCCTTCTTCAGACTATTCATTTATATATTTCTTCATGCAATGGTTGATATATGGAAAACGCTACTGGAGGAGTTGGTAGAATTGGATACAATCATTATTGAAAAGGCATTTTGGACAGACACTTAGATACTGGGATCAGCGTAGATGGGTAAAACAGTTGGCATGGATGTGGAGGGCCAAAGGATCTGATTCTGTGCTGCACACCTCTGGGACTCCATCTTTTGCCAATGTGAACCATTTCAGAGTTGTTCTAAATATTGTGGAAGTCCATCTGATGGAATCTTACTTGAGAGTATGTGACAGATGACCTATTATGGTCTGCTAATGTTTTAAACAGTGCTTTAATTTTTTTTTAAACCATTTTAGTTACAACCATGCGGATCTAAACCACCGAAATTGTGATGGACCTCCGATGGAAATTCCTGCTGAAGACAAGGATAAGAAAATAAATATTGTGTATACCTATTCGGTTACGTTTACAGTAAGTAGCTCCAATTAGTTTGTCAGAGCACCAGGGTCCTTGTTCACATGAAGTTTAGAATAAACAGTATGTACACAGTAAGAATATATAAAGCAATAAATAAAACGAGAAGTGCAAAACAGCAGAATGGTGCAAAGATTGCAGTGCACTCTGAATTACAGTAAACTCTCATTTTTATGGACCTCTTTAAAATGGATCTCTGTTATCGTAAACGGACCTACCAATCTTCACAGCCAGGCCAGGCTGCCAAGGCCAGCCTCGCCCAACACCACCTCCCCAGTCACTTCCAGGCTGGGTTGCCGATGTGCTGATGTTCGCAATCGGGCCTGGCTGTGGTGCCGATCTGCACGGCCTCTCCAACCGCTTCCAGGCCAAACCTACTATTGCCACCGGCCCGCACAGTTTCCTTGGCTGTTTTCAGGCCGTGCTTGCCACCACCACCGATACCTGCACACCTGCCGACTAATGACTCCACCGATCCTCTCCTCTCCCTTAGTTGCCTGTAGGCCAGGGCCGTCAACTCACCTGGATTCCGGGCCCGATGCCAGACTGAGCCTGCAGGAGGGTACCGACCCAAAATATCACCTGTCGATGCTGCTGCCTGACCCACTGAGTTGTTCCAGCACTTTGTGTCAATTTGTGTTTTAAACAGCATCTGCAGTTCCTTGTTTCTACCAAGACAATGATAATCCCATACTCGGTTATAGTGGACAATCTGCAATGAATGGACTCCATTCCACCCTCTGAAGTCTGTTATAACGAGGATTACTGAAGCACAAAAATATTAAAGTATCACAATGGAGTAACCGAATGAAGTAGAGGTAGAGTGGCAGCACCTCTGGGAAGGGGTGTGAAGGAAGTGATAGGTTCAAGAGTCTGATAGCAATGGGGAAGAAACTGTTCTGAAGTCTGGGTGTCCATTCAGGTAGGATTTATTCTTTGGAGCACAAGAGGCTGAGGAGTGATCAGAAGAGGTGTATAAAATCACATGGGGAATGGATGGGGTGAATGCACATTCTTTGACCCAAGGTAGGGTAACCAGCGCACATAGATTTAAGAGCCTGAGGACATAGGTTTAATATGTGGGAAGGAACTGCAGATGCTGGTTAAACTGAAGATAGACACAAAAAGCTGGAGTAACTCAGCGGGACAGGCCTGTCCGCTGAGTTACTCCAGCTTTTTGTGTCTATCTTTGACATAGGTTTAAGGTGAGAGGGGCAAGATTTAATATGAACCAAGGGGGCAAGCTTTTCCATTCAAGGTGGTGGGTATATGGAATGAGCTGCCATAGGAAGTAGTTGAGGCAGACATTATAACAACATTTAAAAGACACTTGGATAGGTACATGTTTAGAGGGATATGGAATAAACATGGGCAAATGTGGACTAGCTTAGAGAGGGCATATTGGTTGGAATTGAGAAGTTGGGCTGAATGGCCTGCTTGCGTGCTGTGTGATTCTGACTCCTATATCATGCCCAGAAGGTAGAAGAGAGAAACTGTCTTTAGTTCTTATCATTCAATAGAAAGATAGCATGTTTATGGTTTATTACGTAGTTTCAAGTCCAAGTGAAGAATTGATCTGTAAGGTTATGAGTGTAACATCCTCCAGGGGAAGCAGAGTTTCTTCCTTCAAGGATGTTGGTGATATATCTGGTTCACCCTCTCAGCTGTGTTAATTCTGAACCTAAATACTTGAATTTAAATTTCCAGAATATTGGTCATCAGCAATATTTGCTGTTATATTACATTGCAACCAGAATTGTATGAGCTTTCGTTTACAACCTATAAACTCATAATCTTTGGACCTGGAATCACAACTGTCCCAATTAACGATTGAAAATCCCAAATTCTTCTTGGTAACAAGTGTAGTCTGTGAGCAGTGTGAAATATTAATGTTTTAGTATTCTTTGCTGTCACTATGCATAAAGCTAGTGGGAAAAACATGAAACGTTTTATATTCTTTAATGCTATAACTGTCACAATTACTGTTCGTTGTGTAGAACTTAGTACTTAAATTGCAATCTGAGATGTCGCTCATTCTTTTTGTCTGCTATAGTTTGATTATTTGCAGTCAGATGAAATCCTTTGGTATTCAGAAGCATGATCGTTGAGCAGTGTTTGCAGAACCACAAATTCATGGCATGGGCATTTGTACCAATAGGCCTCTTGCTGCCATTCAAAAACAACTATGTAATTTCAGATTTCTTAGCTTTTCCCACAATCTTGTAAAACAGTTTCCTTCAATTAATTATTTAGTTCCTGTCTGAAGGTTATTAAATTTGCTTTCAAGATGGTTTCACAAAGCATGTTTGAGATTGCAATACTCTATTTTAAATCTTCACACCTTGGCACTGGTTTTTATCCTCTAGTTTTGAGACCAAGTGCCACTTTTTTTTAATCATAGAACATACATCAGTACAGCACGGGGACAGGACCTTTGGCCCATGATGTCTGTGCTGACCATGATGCTAAATTATATTTACCCCATCTCCTTCATGATTCTCTTGCATCTTCCCTTAACCAGTGTTGCCATGTAGCAGACTTCCTACGATGTTCTGGGAAATCTCCTCAACTTTCTCTCCCAGACTTTGGCATTCTTCTTAAGGTATGGTGGCCAAAATTAAATGCTATGATCTGGGTTGTGCTGACCTCAGCGACTGAAACTCAAGTCCTGGACCTAATTGTAATGCTGCAAGATAAGCAACTCCAGAACTTGTTGACGGAGAGGGCCAAATCTGGAGTGCAGCAGCAAAACACAATCTGTTTAAATGGCACCATTTGCCCTAGTTGGATGTGGTGCAGCATCCCAGATTCCATCTACCTGAATTTGGTTTGTAACACATAGGTTTGATGTCACTTTCCAGATTGTGCTGATGTATTCAGGGCTGCAAGGGTCTGTGAGATGAGCCCTCTGTGTCAGGCCTAGATAAACACAGATTTTGGCAGATGGTGTCCAGGGACCGTGTCAATGCAGTCGGGCCCATTGCTTCAGCAAAGTAAGCTATTTGACTATTAGGCTATATATTTTCAAATATATTCTTGGTAGACCCTTTGAATTGCCTATCTGCATGGGATCCAGAGTAGCAACTGATCTTGATGCATTCTGGGTTTTTTTTAAGTAAATTTCACCAAAATGTGGACATGCTATCCTCTCAGCACTTGATTTGTGAGCTACAGATCAAGAATTTTTTTTTGTTTTGTATTAAGTGAGTAAGTGAATCAATTTCAGAATCAAATGGCAGCTTGCAACTTTATGAAACTAATAAAACACTCTTGGGTGCGTGTGTGTTTGCAATCTATGGATTATATATTTATGACCATTGGTTCTTTGTTCCAAAATGGCTAGATTACCTTTTTAAAATATCACTTCCATTCTGAAATTTAGTATTTTTTATTGTGTTTGACGGATTGTCCTATGTTTGTGCGATTGTCTTTGAAAGATTTGCACTGTCGCACTGTTTCAGATGTAGCACTTCTAATTTCGTTGTACTGTTCGTACAATGACAATAAAGGCATATTATTTATGAATTGAAAAGCATACTAATGACTTTAATTGATCTGTTCCTTACTGTTCTGTGCCATGATTTGTTTGTTAAAGATGTATCATCACAATCTTAATGCTTTATTTTTTTTCATTTCTAGGAAGACGAAAAGATAAAGTGGGCTTCCAGATGGGATTACATTTTGGAGTCCATGCCACACACAAATATTCAGTGGTTTAGGTATGTTTTGCCTTTCTTGTAAATGCATATCAATCCCATCTGTATCTTTCCTGCACAAGGTTCCAAGCTTCTATTTGACTTGTAATTATATACAGTTCTCAACGTGTCATCCAGTTGAAGCACAGTAACGTAAGCTTCTCATAGATGATTGTAGTACAGCACGGAAACCCAGCCATGTAAATCTAAATTACGTTCCCTCAGTGGCAAGGATACCTGTTTGTTTTTGGATCAGGAGACCAAAACTATATAAAATATTCCAGGAATAGTCTCGTCAAGGCAATGTAGAATTTCAGCCAGGCATCTGTATACAACCCTTTTGTAATAAAGATTAATATATATTTGTAGGAATGAACTGCAGATGCTGGTTTAAACTGAAGATAGGCACAAAAAGCTGGAGTAACTCAGCAGGACAGGCAGCATCTCTAGAGAGAATGAATGGGTGACGTTTTGGCTCGAGACTGGTTAGAGATAAGGGAAATGAGAGATATAAACGATGATGTAGAGAGATAAAGAACAATGAATGAAAGACATGTAAAAAAGTAGCGATGATAAAGGAAACAGGCCATTGTTAGCCATTTTTTGGGTGAAAACAAGAAGCTACTGCGTCTTGGGTGGGGAAGAGATAGAGAGAGGGAATGCTGATGCTACCTGAAGTTAGAGAAATCAATATTCGTACCACTGGGCTGTAAGCTGCCCAAGCGAAATATGAGATGCTGTTCTTCTAATTTGCGTTTAGCCTCACTGACAATGGAGGAGACCTAGGACAGAAAAGTCTGTGTAGGAATGGGATGGAGAATTAATGTGTTTAGCATCCAGGAGATCAGGTAGGTTCAGGCGGACTGAGCGAAGGTGTTCAGCGAAACGATCGCCCAGTTTACATTTGGTCTCGCCGATGTATGAGTCCACATCTTGAACAATGGATATGGTAGATGAGGTTGGAGGAAGTGCAAGTGAGCCTTTGCCTAAACTGAAAGGACTGTTGGTGTCCCTGGACAGAGTCGAAGGAGGAGGTCTTGGGACTTCTGCGGTTGCAGGGGAAGGTACCTGAGGAAGGGGTGGTTTGGGTGGGAAGGGATGAGTTAACCAGGGAGTTGCGGAGGGAATAGTCTGCGGAAGGAGGAGAGGGGTGGAGATGGGAAGATGTGACTAGTGTTGGGATCCCGTTGGAGGTGACAAAAAAAATTGGAGGATTATGTGTTGTATGCGACGGCTGATAGCGTGAAAGGTATGGACTAGGGGAACTCTGTCTCTGTTGTGACTAGGAGGAGGGGAGCAAGGGCGGAGCAGCGGAGTAGAGATGAGACATGAGTGAGGGCCTCATCCAAGATGGGAGAGGAGAACCCCCATTCCTTAAAGAATGAGGACATCTCGGATATCCTGGGATGGAACACCTCATCTTGGGTGCAGATGCGGCGTAGACGGAAGAATAGGGACCAGGTGATAGAGTCTTTGCAGGAAGCAGGATGGGAAGAAGTGTAGTTGAGATGGTTGTGGGAGTCAGTGGGTGTGTAAAAGACATCAGTCGATAGTCTATTTCCTCTGATGGAAACTGAGATCAAGAAAGGGGAGGGAGGTGTCTGAGATGGTCCAAGTAAATTTGAGTGCAGGATGGAAATTGGTGGTGAAGTTGAAGTCCATGAGTTCTGCATGGGTGCAGGTGGTAGCACCAATGCAGTCGTCAATGTAATGGATTTAGAGTTTGGGGATGGGGTCAGTGTACGCCTGGAACAGGGATTGTTCAACGTACCCTACAAAAAGGCAGGCATAACTGGAGCCCATGCAGGTGCCCACAGCAACACCTTGGACTTGGAGTAAGTGGGAGGAGTCAAAGAAGAAGTTGTTACGGGTGAAGACCAGTTCCAATAGGCAGAGTAGAGTGTTAGTAGAGGGAAATTGGACGGTTCTGCGGTCGAGGAATAAACAAAGTGCTTTAAGGCCTTCCTGGTGGGGAATGGAGGTGTAGGGTGACTGAACTTCCATAGTAAAGATGAGGGAATGTGGGCTTGGCAAGCAGAAGTCATTAAAGAGGTGAAGGGCATGTGAGGTATCATGGACAGAGGTTGGGAGAGATTGGACCAGGGGGGATAGGATGGGGTCGAGCTACGTGAAAATCATTTCAGTGGGACAGGAGCAGGCAGAAATAATGAATCTACCAGGGCAGTTGTGTTTTAAAAATATTTGTCTTTCGAACTGGATGATACATCTCAAGTTGGCTTCAGTGACCTGTGTACAAGGGCACCCAGATCCCTTTGAACATGTCTGTGGCCCAGTCTCTCGCCATTTTTTAAAAAAATCCCGCTCTGCCCCACTTTTTCTCCACATCATATTGTATTTGCCTATTCATTGAGCTTGTCCTTATCTCGTTGAAGTCTCTTTGCATTCTCTTCCCTACTCATCATACCATCTAGTTTTACATCATCAACGATCATGGAAATGATATTTGATCCCATTTGCCAAATTGCTGACATAAATGAGGTAATTACATTCCAAACAATTAAAATGCGAGGGATTAACGGTCTTTTAATCATATGGATGTGACCAGTGGAGTTCTGTAGGGATCTGTGCCAGGACCTTTGAGATATATATAAATGACTCGGACATAAACACAGACGGGTAAGTTAGTAAGTTTGCAGCTCACACCAAGATTGCTGGGGTTGTGGACTGTGAAGAAGGCTGTCAAAGTATTCAGCGCAATATAAATCGGCTACAGTAATGGGATGAGAAATAGAGGATGGAGTTTAATCCGAGCAAGTGTGAAGTGTTGCACTTTGGTGGTCAAATTTAAGGGGAAATGTACAATGAATGACATGACCATGAAGAGCATTGATGTACAGTGGGGTCTTGGGGTCTAATCCATAACTCCCTGAAAGATAAATGGTATGCTTACTTTCATTGGTCAGGGCATTGTGCAAGAGTCAGTAAGTCATTTTGCAGCTTTTTGGGCTTCGGTTAGGCTGCATTTTGAGAATTGTGTGCACTTCTGGCCGCTCCGTTACAGGAAGGATGTAGAGGCTTTGGAAAGGGTGCAGAGGAGGTTTACTAGAATGATACCTGGATTAGAGGGAATTAGCCAGGGGAAACGTTGGACAGATTTGTATTATTTTCACTGGAACATCAGAGGTTGCACAGAGACCTAACAAAATAGAAGTATATAAAATTAGTAGAGGCATAGATAGATATAGTGGTCAGTCAGCACCCTTTTCACAGGATGCAAATTTCAAATACTAGAGGGCATAGCTTTAAGTTGAGAGGGACAACTTTTTTACAGAGGGGTTTGAGTGCCTGAAACCTGCTGCTGGGTATAGTATTGGAGGCAGGTACGAAGGTATCATTTAAGAGACTTTTGGATAGGCAGATGGATGCAGGGGATGGAGGAATAACGATTATGTGCAGGCAGATAAGAGATGGTCTTGGGATCATGTTCGATACAGACATTGAGGGACTAAGGACCTGTTCGTGTGCTATACTGTTCTGTGTTCTAAGTTTCAATCCCTATAATGCCTGACCAGTAACAGCCTGATCTGAGAAAGATCTGATAACATTGTTTGCTTTCCGTCCAATAGGATTTTCTCAATCCATCAGCATATTATCTATTCCATCACATGTGTGGGAGCCAGCGCTGCCGTCGCAGCTGCGGCTTGCCTGCAGTCCGTCTGTCTTTTGTGTTTTTTGTTGTTTTTGTATGAATTTGTATGAATTGTAGTTTTAATATGGTGTAGTGTTTGTATGTTATGTGGGGGGGAGGGGGTGGGAGGGAACGGGAACTGTAAAAAATTCTCTCTCCCGAACGGAGACACGAACTTTGTTTCTGTGTCGTGTCTCCGTTCCCAATGGGGCCTACCACCGGCCATGCACCTGGGACCGGCGGGCTCCACCTACCACCGGCCATGCACCTGGGACCGGCGGGCTCCACCTACCACCGGCCATGCACCTGGGACCACCTGGGGCCCGCGGCCCGGACTCACCACCTGCGGCGCTGGCTGCCTGCGGATGCTGCGGGAGCGGCTGCGACTCGTCTCCGGAGGCTCCGGCGCGGGCTGCGTGGATGTCGGAAGCCCGCAGGCCCCTGGGTGGGGGCCAACATCGGGAGCACCGGCAGCGGCAGAGGCAGCGTGTTCGCCCGCCCCGAATCGCGGGGCTTGGGTCGGCCCGCCGTGGACCTTTCACTGTCCGGCGTGGCCTGGAGTAGGCCGTGGACCTTTCACCGCCCAGCGGGCACTCCAATGTCGGGAGCCCCGACGTGGCAAGTTCAACAGCCTGACCGCGGGAGAAGACGGCAGGGGAAGAGAAAAGACATTCTGGCCTTCCATCACAGTGAGGAGGGACTGGAGGAAACTCACTGTGATGGATGTTTCTTTTGTTTGGTGTTAGTGTATGATTGTATGTGTTATTGCATTTTTATTGATTATTCTTATTGGTCTTAGTGTTTCAACTGCGGGTAATGTTTCATTTCACTACACATTTATGTGTATGTGACAAATAAACGACTATTGACTATTGACATGCTCAGTTAACAAGCTGAGTAGTGGTTTAACCTACCACACATTTTACCAAGCACCTACAAGCGAGGTGAGGGTTGTTAATAGAGAGCGAAACCTTGCAGGACTTGTCCTGTGAAATAGACACAAAATGCTGGAGTAACTCAGCGGGACAGACAGTATCTCTGGAATGAAGGAATGAGAAGGAGCCCATACCTTCTCTCCAGAGATGCTGCCTATCCCGCTGAGTTACTCCAGCTTTTTGTGCCTATGGTTTAAACCAGCATCTGCAGTTCTTTCCTGTACATTTAGTCCTGTGAAATAACTTGCATGGAGATTTGCATGGCTTGCCCTATTTCATCTTGTTGGTTTGATTAGAATGTACTTTTTTTAGTTCTGAATGGATTGTATAAGCCTTTGATAATTGGGGTCACGGACATGGCAAGGAATGTTGAAAGGCTGGTCTGTGCAAATATAGCAGTCGCTGAAGGAGCTACAGCCTTGGTCCCCAGAGCAACAATTGTTCTCAAGCAGTCAGACGAGAAGTATTCTTGAGTTTTTATGACATCAGGAATTTGCTTCGAATGATAAACTTGCATGAAAGACATTGCTAAAGCTTGGGAATAAGGTGGAGTAGAATTGCATACAGTGCCCTCCATAATGTTTGGGACAAAGACCCATCATTTATTTATTTGCATCTGTACTCCATAATTTGAGATTTGTAATAGAAAAAATCACCATGTAGAAATTACAGCAGTGTTTTTCATAGTACCCCCATTTCAGGGCACCATAATGTTTGGGACACAGCAATGTCATGTAAATGAAAGTAGTCATGTTTAGTATCTTGGTGCAGATACACACTTCAGAAGTAGTCATGAAAGTAGTCATGCATATCCTTTGCATGCAATGACTGCTTGAAGTCTGCGATTCATGGACATCACCAGTTGCTGGGTGTCTTCTCTGGTGATGCTCTGCCAGGCCTGTATTGCAGCCATCTTTAGCTTATGCTTGTTTTGGGGGCTAGTCCCTTCAGTTTTCTCTTCAGCATGTAAAAGGCATGCTCAATTGGGTTCAGATTGAGTGATTGGCTTGGGCACTCAAGAATAGACCGTTTTTTAGCTTTGAAAAACTACTTTGCTTTAGCAGTTAGTTTGGGATCATTGTCTTGCAGTAGAATGAACTGCCGGCCAATGAGTTTTAAGGCATTTGTTTGAACTTGGTGCAGATACACACTTCAGAATTCATTCTGCTACGACCATCAGCAATTGTATCATCAATGAACATAAGTGAGCTAGTACTTCAGCAGCCACACATGCCCAGGTCATAACTCTACCGTGTTTCACAGATGAGGTGGTATTCTTTGGATCTTGGGCAGTTCCTTCTCTCCTCCCTACTTTGCTCTTGCCATCACTCTGATATAAGTTAATCTTCGTCTCTTCTGTCCAGAAAACTTTTTTCGAGAACTGTGGTTGCTCTTTTAAGTACTACTCGGCAAACTGTAACCTGGCCATCCTATTTTTGCGGCTAACCAGTGTTTTGCATCTTGCAGTGTAGCCTCTGCATTTCTGTTCATGAAGTCTTCTGCGAACAGTGGTCATTGACAAATCCACATCTGACTCCTGAAGAGTGTTTCTGAACTGTCGGACAGGCATTTGGGGAATTTTCTTTATTAGAGAGAGAATTCTTCTGTCATCAGCTGTGGAGGTCTTCCTTGGCCTGCCAGTCCCTTTGCGATTAGTAAGCTCTTTCTTCTTAATGATGTTCCAAATAGTTGATTTTGGTAAGCCTAAGGTTTGGCTGACGTCAAACAGTTTTATTCTTGTTTCTCAGTCTCATTATGGCTTTTTTGACTTTCATTGGCACAACTTTGGTCCTCATGTTGCTAAACAGGAATAAACGTTTCCAAAGGTGATAGAAAGACTGGAGGAAAGACAAGGTGCTGAGAGCTCTCTTGCACCTGCATTAAGGAGGCATTTAAACAAACCTGAGCAATTACAAACGCCTGTGAAGCCATGTGTCCCAAACATTATGGTGCCCTGAAATGGGGGGGACTATGTATATACACAGCTGTAATTTCTACATGGTGAAACCAAAATGTATAAAAATACCCTTTAATAAAATCTGACAATGTGCACTTTAACAACATGTGATTTTTTTTTCTATTACAAATCCCAAATTGTGGAGTACAGAGGCAAATAAATAAATGATGGGTCTTTGTTTCAAACATTATTGACGGGACTGTACATGGAGTGGCTGACACATTGGTGTTTGCTACATTGTTCATTGGTACCGGGGGTTATTTATGATAATTAAATAAACATAATGGCAGTCTTTCCCTGGAATAAACACCAAAAGGATTGTCCTATAATGCACATGTCTTGGAATCTGCTTGTTATGAAAAAATATGTTAAAATGTGATATTTATTCGACCTGAATGTAAGCAGTGTGGCATTTACCAGGTTGCGTTCACACTTAAAACTCTTTGAATTCGTGAAGATGATTGTGAAGACAGGATTACCTGATTTTAGAGGAACTTTAGATGTATTTCTCTGGAGGCAATTAAAATTGATCCATGTAGCAGAAGGGTACAGAAATCTGCTTTATAGATTGGGATACATGTGGAGAATGTAGCTACCTTGGTGCAGTGCAACAAGAATTTGTATAATAGCAATAATTGCTGCAATTCATCCTGGAAATCCACGACATGGCAACGACTCTGAATTTGCCTTTTATACCAAGGTAGGTGGTGGGCATTCATAACAAGGTCATTTTGCCTCGCTGTGGATAAGGCTTTTCTATTTTGAAGGGCTAGCTCTTGCATATGGCTTTGGTCTCATATTTTGCGGACATTGAACGTGAACATATTGTCTAACTAAAAATTCGATTTGTCCCCCATTACAATAGTATGCTTGAAACTCTGTCAACGCTTGAACACGTGTTTAGTTCATTATCTCCATTAAACAATGCAGATAACTAACCTGTTGGTGCAAAGTGAGAATTAGAAAGGGTCGGCCACAAATTTTGGCATGGTTATTTGTAACATTAAAGTTAATGTTCTTATTTCTCTTTTTTTTAGTATCATGAATTCCCTTGTGATTGTCCTCTTCTTATCTGGAATGGTGGCAATGATTATGCTGCGGACTCTACACAAAGATATTGCCAGATACAATCAGATTGACTCAGCAGTATGTACTATTGTGGCATGTGTGGCTAAACAGCGGTGATAATTATGTCTTGGAAACAATGCAATGTGGTTTAATTTGTTCTTCCCGCACAATGCTTAATCTTATCGCATGAATAAGTCTTTGATTCACTTCTTTCGCCCATTTTATTCTTGTGCTCCTACAACAATTACTTATTATGACAGAATATGATCATTCAGCCCTTCTGGTTGATGCCAGCTCCTTGGGAGCAATCCCTTCATAATCATTCCTCTTATTTCCCCGTACCCTTGCATCTTGATCTCTCTGGCATGCTCCCTTGTGATTCTTTTGTCACTTTTCAATATTAAAGGAGTGATTTACAGGATTAGTTAACCTCCTTTGACTCGCAAAGCTCTACCGAGCTATCCTTTATATCCCTTCATGTTAATTATAAAATCATCAATGACTTTGCCTCATTTGCAATTTGCAGGTATTCCAAACCTTTGCAGTTGACTTGTGCTTGTGTATATGGGCAAGGCTCAGTGTGGGCTCATCTTAGCTCTTGCATATGGCTCTGCTCTCATATTTTGGGAAATTGTTTCCTTGTTCTGGACTGCTTGACTACTTTACAATCCACTTTATTTTAGTTCCCTGCAATGTGTTGAAAACTTCAAAGCACCTTGTGTGGAATACAACGCATCATCCTTTTATAAATTAATCTTTGAAATCCAGTGCATTGACAAGTACTACTGGTTGTGGTTCTACCAGTATTGTAAGCATGCATCAGTCCCACGTTTCCAGTCCCATTTATACAAAGGCCATTTTTCCATTGGATCTTATCACTGATTCATTATTGGTTTCCAAAGTGTCATGCTTTCCTCTTCCTTTTCAGCTGTTTCTGTAATTTCTGTTTGTCAGGATAGTAAAACTGACTTTCCCTCCTGTAATTATTGGAGAGACGAGGCCTTGCATCCCAGCCTCCCAGAGGCACTGCCATCTCTTAGTTTAATTTTTCTCCCACAGTTGTTAAACCTCTTGTAGCATGACATTTTCTTAGAAAATATGAGAAACGTTCAAAGAAAGGGAAACCAAGCTGATGTTTCAGATAGCAGCTTGTTATTGAGCTGAAATCCTTATCTCCAAAGATACAAACTGATCATCATTTGCATCATTTTTTGTTTCCAATATCTGCTGCACTTTAATTTTAAGCAATCCTTAATGCACCTCCTCCAACCTCATCTATTGCATCCGCTGCTCTAGATGTCAACTTATCTACATCGGCGAAACCAAGCGCAGGCTCGGCGATCGCTTCGCTCAACACCGGCGCTCGGTCCGCATTGACCAAACTGATCTCCCGGTGGCCGAGCACTTCAACTCCCCCTCCCATTCCCAGTCTGACTTTTCTGTCATGGGCCTCCTCCAGTGCCATAGTGAGGCCCACCGGAAATTGGAGGAACAGCAACTCATATTTCGCATGGGCAGCTTGCAGCCCAGTGGTATGAACATCGACTTCTCCAACTTTAGATAGTTCCTCTGTCCCTCCCTTTCCTTCTTCCTTCCCAGATCTCCCTCTATCTTCCTGTCTCCACCTATATCCTTCCTTTGTCCCGCCCCCTGACATCAGTCTGAAGAAGGGTCTCGACCCGAAACGTCACCCATTCCTTCTCTCCCGAGATGCTGCCTGACCTGCTGAGTTACTCCAGCATTTTGTGAATAAATACCTTTGATTTGTACCAGCATCTGCAGTTATTTTCTTATACTGCATATCTCTGGTGTCAGTTTGAGCAAACGTCCAAATTTCCCAAAGTTTAAAGCTGTAGGGAACATCTAAAATCACCATGAAGCCAGGTTCCAATGTGAGGTTTACTGAATATACAAAGCTGCCAAATTGCATCTTTGGAGTTGGTGCAGGTGAAAACTCTGCAGTGATATGATTTGCTTTATGAAGCCCTGCCCTATCGTTGTAAATGAATGCATTAGCTTCAAGCAATTTATTTTTTTTCTAACACCGATGCACTTAGCACACATGATGTCTCTGCAGGAGGACGCCCAGGAAGAATTTGGTTGGAAATTGGTGCACGGAGATATCTTCAGACCCCCCAGGAAAGGAATGCTATTATCTGTTTTCCTCGGTCAAGGAACACAGATCTTCATTATGATGTTTATCACTCTATGTAAGTGTTAAAGTACCAAGAGATTTGTACGAGTTAGTTTTGTGATGTTCGTATATTGCTTTAAATGCTTTTGCTTTTGAACGTTTCATAAGATTGGTTACATTGCGTTTGTCTTCAAAATATTGCAGGCAGTTCCATAAAGTGTAAAATGGGAGGGAAGAAAGATTAGTAATTTAAGTAAGGTGGCATGATAAAGTTTGAATGTGACTTAAAGTTTTGAGTTCCCATCACTTATGAACATAGAGCAGTACAGCCAGGAAGAGGCACTTCAGCCCATGATGTCTGCTGCTTTAAATGTAATTTGCTTAAATCTGAAGTTAAATTGAATGAAAAATAATTAGCTTAGTTACTTGTGAAGCATAAATGCTAGAAAATGGAGCCGATTGTTATCCATGAAGTGTCGTGGTCCATGTGAAAAGGTTACCTCCATAGTTACCTCTGGATCACTGCCAATGTTGAATGGGTAGTTTATAATTTTTTTAAGTACGTCATCATCTGACAAGTTCACGGGAAACTCATGATGATTATTTCACTTACTGATGAAAGTGATTGGGGCGGGGCGGGGGAGGGGTTGGGGGTGCGGGTAGTCACATTGTTGCTTGACATCACTCATAATCTAATCAAACGAGCACTCCTTTGGAGTGCTCAGCTCTTGCCCAAAAGAGACATGGAATGTTGAGATATATCTTTTTCTCTCGCCCTATAGTCCTTGCTTGCCTTGGGTTCCTTTCGCCTGCAAACCGAGGAGCACTGATGACATGTGCCGTTGTCCTCTGGGTCTTATTAGGAACACCTGCAGGATATGTTTCTGCTCGAATGTACAAGAGTAAGTAGTGCTCCACATAGCTACTTGTCCTTATCTATGTTGATATTGCAATTAATCAGTCAGACTATGTGATGAATGCACGATGAAGAGGTTTTGAAGCAATCTATGTTACAGTTAATGGTACATGTTACAAACCCTGGACTGAATCTTGCTGGAAGGGCCAGCACCCAGCCATTCTCGGCGAGTTAGGCTTTGACACACACGAAGTGCAACTTCTTGACAAGTGTAGCAAGGCAGCGAGGAGCTTTGAAGGATATCTTTTCCCCAACATTGCACTCACTCATTCTATCTCAAATGGTCATGGTCTGCAGTTCATTTTAATCTTCGCCATTTTGTTCCTGGTGTCCAAGATCTCAAATTCCATTGAGAATCTTCAGCGTTCTGGTTTTCATTCTGCAGCGTTTTAATGGGGAATTGTCCCAGTTTGTGATTTGCAATGTTGTTGATTTCTAAAGTGATTCTTAGCCCGCAATTTAGAAGGGAAAGTGCGTCTATTATTAGGGTTTTGGTTTACTGCCCTGCTTTCAGTTTGTTTGCCCACTCGTGATGTCTTTTCAATTTTCCTAATTTCAACTTGTTTATTTAAAATTAAAACTTTCTGATGGTGGCACAGCAATGGAGTTGCTGCCTTACAGTGCCAGAGACCCGGGTTCGATCCTAACTACGGGTCGGACTTTGTATGTTTTCCTTGTAACAGTGTGAATTTTCTCCGGGTGCACTATTTTCCTCCCACACTCAAAGGACATACAGGTTTGTAGGATAATTGGCTTTGGTAACATTGTAAGTTGTTCCTTGTGTGTAGGATAGCGCTAGTGTATGGGGTGATCGCTGGTTGACGTTGACTCGGTGGGCCAAAGGCCCTATTTCCATGCTGTATCTCAAGTCTAAAGTCTTAACAACCTGTTCAAATATCGGAACTTTAGCATAACCCACAGTGACTGGTGCACTGACCTGAGCTGCCTGAGACCTAGTTAAATTCTACTCACTGCTACCTGACTTGTGTGTAGAGACCTGGTGAGATTGCTCCCTTGCATTCAGTCCAGGTAAATATGAACATGCAGGTGGAATGGGATTGTTCCCATAAGATGCAGCTTATTGCATTTGAACCCAGAGGTGCAGCATGTTTTGTCTAGAGGTTTATCTCCTTTATTGAATTTGTCTGTATCTGTACATGAAGACCTGGTTCCGCAAGAATCTGAGTGAAGTAAACGAAGCTGCCTCTTATCCATTTTTAGGCATTTAAATTTAACAGCCTCATTACTGAATGTTCTTCCAAGGAGAATAATCTTTTCCACTTTTACCCTATAAAACCCTTTATTTTCCAAACAAAGACATTTGTTCAATATCCTCTCATCATGTTTTGCTTCAGTGAAACTTGACCCACTTGCCAGACACATTTCCATTTCTGGTGCTATGATTTGCTTCCCTGAAGTTTACTTTGGGATGGGGAAATGTTTTCTCCATTACAAATTACATGATGTGAAAACTTGCGACAACAAAGCTGCAAACATACATTTGATTAATCATGTTCAGCATGGAAACGGCATTAGGCTTAAAGGTTCCACGCATCGGTTAAGCTCCATACAAGTCTCTTGGCACCTTTAGTAAACTCGCCCCATCAACATATTTGACTACATGAATTATTCAAACAAAAACAAAACACGAGTGCAATTGCAAACTCTGTTTCATTTGGAAGTCTTCTTTTACGTATAACAAAACTGTCACTAGAATCTACTGTTTCTTGTCCGAATGGTTGATTTTCATAGCCTTGACCTCGGGGGCTACAAAAGATTTTCTTGCAACAAATATTTTGCATGTGTTGGTTGTTTTCAGTGGGAATATCAGTTTAACATTGGAGTTCTCTCTGAAAGAAATATATTTTGGAAGAGCAATGCTGGACCATGGAAATGGTGTGTGGGGTAGAGCTTCATTCAGCAATTGATCACTGCCCATAAAAGCAACAAACTCGTGCACAACAGTATTGAATTGAGAATTGATCACTGTTCATTGTATTAAACATTTTCCCCAAAACAAACTTCAAAAGTAACTAATGAATTGGTTATCTTGGACATTTGGAAAGTGCTGGTGCTCAAGGCAATATAAGGACCAAGTTTCACATGATCTTTACCAGTGTTTTGATTAGTCGTTTTGTTCCTTCCATAGCATTCGGTGGTGAGAAGTGGAAAACCAATGTTCTCTTGACTTCCTTTCTTTGCCCTGGGTTAGTACTTACCATTGTTTTCTAATTTATTAAAATTTGTGTTTGGCTTTTATATTTTAATGCGCATATGTTGGATTAATTGACTGCAGGTATTTTTAATGTGTGTGTGTGTGTGTGTGTGTGTGTGTGCGCGCGCGTGCGCGTGTCTTTCCATTACCTTTAATCTGATTTTAAGACTTAAAAAGAAGATTCTTGAACTTCCTTGTGCCTTATTGTTGTGCTCCAGTTAAACATAAGTTAGAGCTTGACCAAGCCAAGGTTTTGTTGCTACCTTGCTGAGAGTACGACCTTGAATTAATGTGGGATCCTGAATTAATCCCATTCATTAATATCAGTTTAAATGAATGTAAAAGTGGGGAAGATGTAACTGTGAAACCTTTAGTCCCATGTTCAGTTAGCTAATGAATCCTCTGCTCTGCTACTTTTAAGACTACGATCTTTTACTTTCATTCACAGAATTGTCTTCATTGATTTCTTTGTCACAAACCTCATCCTCTGGGTCGAAGGATCATCTGCTGCCATTCCCTTTGGAACTCTTGTAGCAATTTTGGCAATGTGGTTTGGAATTTCAGTCCCGCTGACTTTTGTTGGTGCTTATTTTGGATTTAAGAAAAGGGTGAGTTTAAAATCATTTAATACAAGTGTTCTTTCATATTAAACAATGATGTATGGTCCATGCATGCATTTGCAAAACTGGGAAAGATAAATTCTGATGGATCCATTTTGATGGAGTTAAGACCACAGATGAAACCAGGTTTGTGAAGGGAATATTTTGAATTAAGATAGGCAGTCATTACACAATGTGTCGGAAAGAACTGCAGATGCTGGTTTAAATCGAAGGTAGACACAAAATGCTGGAGTAACATAGCGGGATCTCTGGAGAGAAGGAATGGTTAATGTTTCGGTCGAGACCCTTCTTCAGACTGATGTCAGGGAAGTGTGCGGGACAGACAGAATGTAGTTGGAGACAGTAAGACTGGTGGGAGAACTGGGAAGGGGAGGGGATGGAGAGAGAGAAATCAAGGACTATAAGTCAATGTTCATACCGCTGGGGTGTAAGCTGCCCAAGTGAAATATGAGGTGCTGTTCCTCCGATTTGCGCTGGGTCTCACTCTGACAATGGACTAGGCCCAGGACAAAAAGGTCAGATTGGGAATGGGAGGGGGAGTTAAAATGCTGAGCTTCCCGTTTTCCATTATAGATGAAGCTCTCACTAGGGTCTCATCCCAAACCTCTGCTCTTGCTCCCCCTCCGCCCATTCATAACAAGGACAGTCCCCCTTGTCTTCACCTTCCTCCCCATCAACCTTTGCATACACCATATAATCCTCCAACGTTTTCGCCACCTCCAACGGGATCCCACCACTGGCCACATCTTCCCATGTCCACCCATTTCTGCTTTCTGCAAAGACTGTTCCCTCTGCAATTCCCTGGTCAACTTGTCCTTTTGCACCCAAACCACCCCCTCCCCTGGTACTTTCCCCTGCAATCGCAGGCGATGCAACACCTGTCCCATTACCTCCCACCTCAACTTCATCCAAGGACCCCACCAGTCTTTCCAGGTGTGGCAGAGGTTCACTTGCATCTTCTCCAACCTCATCTACTGTATTCGCTGTTCCAGGTGTCAACTCCTGTACATCAGCGAGACCAAGAGCAGGCTCAGCGATTGTTTCGCTGAACACCTCCGCTCAGTCCGCCTTAATCTACCTGATCTCCCGGTTGCTCAGCACTTTAACTCCCCCTCCCATTCCCAATCTGATCTTTCTATCCTGGGCCTCGTCCATTGTCAGAGTGAGACCCAGCGCAAATTGGAGGAACCGCACCTCATATTTTGCTTGGGAACCTTACACCCCAGCGGTATGAACATTGACTTGTCTAACTTCAAATAGCCCTTGCTTTCCCTCTCTCTCCATCCCCTCCCCCTTCCCAGTTCTCCCACCAGTCTTACTGTCTCCACTACATTCTATCTCTGTCCCGCCCACTCCCCTGATATCAGTCTGAAGAAAGGGTCTCGACCTGAAACGTCACCCATTCCTTCTCCCCAGAGATGCTGCCTGTCCCGCTGAGTTACTCCAGCATTTTGTGTCTACCAGTCATTACACAAGTTCAAGCAGAAGTAACTTTGTTGGTAGGATGATCGTAGTCAGGACACCAAAACTCCCAACAAAATTACGGGACTGACCACTAGGATCCTTTTCGTCAGAAGCTGTCTTTGAATTTTGGTTTTCCCAGAATTGACATATAAAAATCAAAATGATAAAGATTGCAGGAAAACCAGCAAGGTATTGTTTAAAAACTAAATTCTTTATCAATATGATAAATCTGATTTCAGGAGTAGCCATTTATGCTGCTTCATCAGGTGTGTGTAATTAGGTCGTACAAAACTTGTAACTACTTCCCTCCCAAACCTATCCCTAATTCTGTTTTCACCATCTTGACAGGCAGTGAACTCTAGATCCTAACCACCAAGAAAAATAATTTAATTAGCTTTTTGCACTAATGTCTTATTTTTTTCTGATCTTTGGAAATATTGTGTAATTTATATATAATTTGCTTTTGTGTGTTGTCCGAGTCTACCTGTGATGCTGCAGGCAAGATTTCCATCGTACCTGTGCCTCACTGTGTGCATGTAACAAAAACTCCACTTGACTTTTGCCTCATCCCCCTTGTATCTTTTACCCAAAATGCTCAATCTTTTAGAAAAGTGAATCTTTGGAATTTGAGTTAAGATGGAGGTCAGTCAGTTGGAGAGACAGGAATCGGCTATTGAATGCTGCTGTGGAGGACTGACTATGATTTAAATTGCTGCAGTCAATGAAAAATAAGTTCCAGATGTAATATAACTGATTCCTGCATTCTTTCATTCAGTGCTTGCCTCTACATCTCTTCCCCGCCCCCCATCAGATGATGAAATCTTTTCTAGTCATTCTAAAAGAATGGGAGAATAAGCATGTGCATAACTCTGGTTGAATCAAGTCCGTTTCATCCCACATCGAAACCTTGACTAAAGTTTGAAGCATTTTCCAGTTCTGCTGTGCCTCCGTCCCTTGTGTTTTATGCACTTGTTTTGTTCTTCCTGTAACTTCAGCTATTAAATCTGATGAATAATAATTTGTCAGAGATTTTTTGTAATTGATTTGGTGTGCTTTGTTTTCAGCCCATTGATCATCCGGTCCGGACAAATCAGATCCCACGTCAAATCCCGGAGCAGTCCTTCTTCACCAAGTCACTGCCGGGCATTGTCATGGGCGGCATCTTGCCCTTTGGCTGTATTTTCATTCAATTGTTTTTTATTTTGAACAGCATCTGGTGAGTTAAATAAATTTAAATCTCATTCTTTTTTTTAGCTTAAATATTACAGTTTGAAATATGCATAATCTGTGATGATGGGATAACGAGGCAAGTATTCATTTCAGATAAAGCAATACCTGGAGAATCTAATTTTCCAGGCACAATGACATTTGTGTACAGGAGCTAAATACACACTGGGTTCATGAGCAGTTCCATGCAATCTTAACTCAAGGGTCACAGCCAATGAACTGGTTGAAGGCACGAGCTGTACCTTGACAGTGTTCATATGTTATAGGAGCAGAATTAGGCCATTCGGCCCATCAAGGCTAATCCACCATTCAATCATGGCTGATCTATCTCTCCCCCCCTAACCCCATTCTCCCACCTTCTTCCTATAACCCCTGACACCTGTATTCATTATAAATCTATTTATCTCTGCCTTAAAAATATCTATTGACTTGGCCTCCACAGCCTTCTGTGGCAATGAATTTCACAGATTCACCACCCTTTGACTAAAGAAATTCCTCATCTAATTCCTAAAGGAACATCTTTTAATTTTGAGGCTATGACCTCTGGTCCTAGACTCTCCCACTAGTGGAAGCATCGTCCACATCCACTATATCAAGGCCTTTCACTATTTGGTAAGTTTCAATGAGGACCCCCCTCATCCATCTAAACTCCAGCTAGTCGAGGCCCAACACCATCAAACGCTCATATGTTAACCTATTTATTCCTGGGATCATTCTCGTAAACCTCTCTGGATCCTCTCCAAAGCCAGCACATCCTTTTTCAGTTATGGGGCCCAAAATTGTGCCTTACGCAACTCGTAAAGAAAGGCTTGAATGAATATTGGTGCATTTTGTTTTATTACCCTAAATTGTAACAGTGATACTAGTTTTCAGTTCTGTGTTTTGTACTCTGGATGGATTGCGGTTCCCTGTGTTTGACGATCTTTTCAGGATTTGTAACTATTTAGTAACGTTGCATACTCTGTACTTGTAACTATCCAGTACAAGGATAAAGTGTGGCTTTACTACATTTGGTATATGTAATATTAAGCAGGGAATCATTCAAATTCTGGACAAGTCATTTAACCTGCTTAGTCACCAGGTCATGGTCACATGGTCACTGAGTCACCAGGTCATGGTTTCAGGTTACTCTGGAGTTTCCAATCATGTGTTCATTGCTCCTCCTTCAGTTTGATAGGATGGACTCTCTGCATTCTTGGATCTGTTCTTCTTTTCAGATGATAATTTGAATGGAGGACTCGCCTGCCATTGAAATTATCTAAAACATCTTAACGGAGAATGGGAATAATTTTCCTGTTGCCCACTACCAGCAAAATATTTCACTAGATCCATGGGACGGGTTTGGGGTTAGCAAGCTGGCCATTTGAGAACTCTGATCTACCGAGGGATGTATGGTTTGGAGAAAGAAAATGAGTACTTAAAGAGGATGTACAAGGCAAAATTTAAAGAATGGTGCGTGCTTGGAACTCGCTGTTAGGGGCGGTGGTGGAAGCTGATATGATAGTGGTATTCATCTATAAAATCTCATTTAACAGCACTTGGTCCGTGCTATACCTTGATGATCGGCTCATCTAGGTACTTAATTGTTGTGAGAGCTGTTTCCCGGCTGTAGCCCGGGTCCCTTCAACTACATTAACTACCTTATCTATGTCTGCCACATATAGGCATCCTCCAACTTGAACACCCAGGTTACTCTGTTCCTCAAAGCTCTCCCGTTCACTGTCTTGCTGGTCCTCCCATCGTGTATTGCTTCTTTCAGATTCCATCTGCCATCTCTCTGCCCATTTTAACAACACCACCACCAATTTCTGTTTCATCTGTGGAACTTACAAGTCTTGCCTCCTAAATTTGCATCCAGTCTTTTATTTGAAGGACAAGTCAGGGGCCTGGTGCTGGTCCCTGTGACACGCCCCTGATCACAAGGTTCCAATCGCAGAAACAATATTTCACACTCTGCCTCCAATTATGAAACCCATTTGCTAAACTTGCCCAGGAATCTCATGAGTTGAAGCATTTTGGACCAATTTCTCATGAGGGACGTCGGAGCCAGAGTAATCTCCCCTTTGCTTTCCACCGCCGCGAGGGATGCATCTTATCGGAGGATTTATTCATCTTTAAGCCCAGTAACAAATGTGATAACCTTTCTTTTTATGGTAATTTGTTCTAGAATGTCATTGTCCACCTTCCTGAATTCTGAGTATAATATACTGTGACTGCATTTTTTAGTTTTGTCATATCATATCATATCATATCATATATATACAGCCGGAAACAGGCCTTTTCGGCCCACCAAGTCCGTGCCGCCCAGTGATCCCCGTACATTAACACTATCCTACACCCACTAGGGACAATTTTTACATTTACCCAGCCAATTAACCTACATACCTGTACGTCTTTGGAGTGTGGGAGGAAACCGAAGATCTCGGAGAAAACCCACGCAGGTCACGGGGAGAACGTACAAACTCCTTACAGTGCAGCACCCGTAGTCAGGATCGAACCTGAGTCTCCGGAGCTGCATTCGCTGTAAAGCAGCAACTCTACCGCTGCGCTACCGTGTCCACCTGTGATATGGTTGCTTGGCATTTGCTGTCTTTTCTGCCTCTATCACAACAGACCAAAATGTCTATATTGGTTGTTGTGTCAAAAAAAATCTTCAAATCCTCAGGCTAAATTTTTTTGAATTGCTCATAAACAGCAAGAGAGTTCTTGGCTCAAGTTCAGTAGCGGTGATGTATTATTTTGGTTTGTGAAAATCGGCCGAATACTTTCGGTGTAGGTGTGTGGGGGAATACTGCAGTCTCTTGCAGTGATTTGCAAATGGGAAGTATCACATGGAGTAAACCAGTGTATAAAATGATGGGAATGAGGGGCGGCTGTTTCTCAGAGTATGGCACTGCAGTGGTGAGATTGTGTGGGGGAACTCAAGACCATAAATCGGATGCCAGTCTTATAAAGTGAGTCAAGGGTACCAACCGGACTTGTCGCCTGCTTTATTAATCCATTTGCCCTGGATTCTCTCTCCACTCATTCCTTGTCCCATTTTAATATAATACTTTCTGAAAAGTTAAACACAGCAGAAGCTTAAAAACCTGAAACCCTGGAAGTGCTCAGTCTGTCAGCACAGCATCTGTTAGTAACCTCTCACCACAAACAAGATTGATGCTTCATACGACTTGTTGCAGAAACAAACTACACCTCAGTAAGAATGGAGAGCAACAAGTTTACAGCCACACTTTTGGAATTCAAAACTTTTCTATGCCGAGTGTGGTGGGTATATGGAAAGAGTTTCCAGAGGTGGTAGTTGAGGCAGTTGAGGCAGTTACAGTAACAACATTTAAACAATATTTGTACAGGTACATGGATAGGGAAGGTTAAAGGGTGCTAGAGATGGGCAAATGGGGCTATCTTAGATGGGACATCTTGATCAGCATGGACACGTTGGGCTGAAGGGCATGTTTTCGTGCTGTGTGACTATGACACAAGAACTGTATTTGCTGTATTTGCTGCAGCCTCTTTAGAAGTTTACTTTTGCAGTTAACTTTAATTTTTTCAGTATTTCTTGAGAGAGGCAGTTAGTGCTTTTGCATTAGAATTGTCTGAAAGGTCATAAATGAAGCATTATATGCTTTTTCTCTAAAGATATTGCTTCGCCTGTGGAGATCTTTGTGCATTTGCTGCAGAACAAGCTTGATGGGCTAAATGCACAATCTGGCCAGTGTTCCTAGGTTTATTTCAGATTTCCAGTATCAGTAGTTATGTTCTTTGCAAGACAAAATTCTGGAGTAACTCAGCGGGTTAGGCAGCATCGCTGGAGAACATGGATAGTTGACATTTCAGGTTGGAACACTTCAAACTGATGCTAGCTCCAGGGATGCTGCCTGACCTGCTGAGTTACTCCAGCATTGTGTCTTTCCATGGTAAACCAGCTTCTACAGTTCTTTGTTTCTACATTATGTTCATTGCAATTGTTTATGTGCCTGGTTGTGTTGTTGAAGATGACTTGGTGGAAGGAGTGCTGCTTTCAGCATCAGCTATGTACACATAGTGCGTATAACTGTACCCATTTCATTGCAGGTCTCACCAGATGTACTATATGTTTGGTTTCCTCTTCTTGGTGTTCATCATTCTCCTCATCACTTGCTCAGAAGCCACCATCCTCCTGTGTTACTTCCACCTTTGTGCAGAGGTGCGTACTCCCAGCTCCAGTTGGTGCTTGTTAAAATTGCAGCATGCAATACTGAAATGTGACTGCACAAAACCTCTCTCAAGCTTGAATATTCTGACATTGAACCTGCACAGACATTCTATCTCTATTCTATGGCTCTTAGGATTCATTCCAGAATTTATTCTAAATATGTCAGCTGCTTTATCACTGAGTGGTATGTTACGGCTAGGTCGACGGTAGTTGGCAAGTTTGCTAGTTGTCCCTGGGTGGTCATCTGGGAGTCATCATCCCCAAAGCTCCATGCAGCTTGTAAGGTGCTGGGCTTAGCTGTACTAACTGTGGGAGGTGTGTGTGAATCCCAGGCTGAACAAATGGGGAATGTTGGCTATGAGCAGGCCGTGGGGTCTGAGTGGCGCCGTGGGGTAAGGGAATGCCAGGAGTCCCCGCAGCCTGTACATGGCTAAGTGTGTGGATTATTTTCTGGTAGTTTAGTCCCTTCAGAGAATGGGGGGATATAGTTCACGTGGTAGCGGAAGAGATTAGTTTAACTTGACATCCAGTTCAGCATATGGGCCGAAGTGCCTGTTCTTGTTCTGTTCTGAATGAATTATTCATTTTTCACAGCATCTTACTGATTTTTTTGTTTTGAATCTCTCTCGCTCCCATTGGACCTAGTTTGATATTTTCTATTTTTACTGCTTTGGTTTTCCCCTCGTGTAGTTCAGTGTGTGTCTTTGAGAAAAGTGTTTTCCCTGTTCCATTGTGCTAAATGGAGATATTTATCTGACAGTTCAACGTTTAACTTCCTATTTCCTGCACATCCTGAGTTTTGTCACCACTTCAACGGTCGAAATGTTCACCATTGTTATAAGTGTTGGAAAGTACTTTAAAGGATTCTGGAGTGAAGGTAGATGATGACCCTTCAGTCAAATTGATTTGGCCCATGTGAAATCAACCGGTGAAGTTGCAGTGGAACAACGTGTAGCCTTTAAACAGAGATGGTTCAGGTGCAGCCTGGGGACAGGTGAGGTAGTACAACCCATAGCTCCTATCATGACAAAAGAGCAAGATGTGTCATGTAAGTGCTTCAGGTTGGATGTTAACAGGTAACTGCGAATGGACCTGGTGCCCTGCTTCTGGCTGCCACCTGGTGGCTGCTGTGTGTAATGCATACGCGGTCTTTGGGCAAATGAAGGATTACTTTTGACAGTGGTATTTTTTCTGTCTTTGAAGCTTAGTCATGTGGGGCAGTTCTGAAGAGTGCCATCTTTCAGCAGCGCCGTACCCCAACAAAGACCATATTCTTTAGTGGAAAATGAGGAAAGCAGCCACTGTTTTGTCTGAAGAAGGGTCTTGACCCGAAATGTCGCCCATTCCTTCTCTCCAAAAATGCTGCCTGACCCATTGAGTTACTCCAGCTTTTTGTGTCTATCTTTGGTTTAAACCAGCATCTGCAGCTCCTTCCTACACAAAACAGCCACTGTGGTTGGTGCATAATCTACATTTTGTTCCAGTTATCTGATTTCCAATTGCCAACAGAACATACTCCCATTTCCCATCCAGTGACATGCATTCTCCATTTGTTTGCTCGACCTATCCTAAATTCAATAGAGAAATCTTTGCAGAATTGTACCTGAAATTTCAATTTTTAATTATGCCCGTGAGAAATCTATTTTAATTTGATAATTGTTTACCAAGTTATTTTTTAGTGTTTATCATGTCATTGTGCGTGTTCAGTTTTGAAAGAACTCCTGGTTAACCATTCTTGGCACTGCCTTCATCTGCAGGATTATCACTGGTGGTGGAGGTCATTCCTGACGAGTGGTTTTACAGCCGTGTACTTCTTTATATACGCTGTTCACTATTTCTTCTCCAAGCTTCAAATTTCTGGAGCCGCAAGCACAATATTATACTTCGGCTACACGCTCATCATGGTTTTGATTTTCTTTCTCTTTACAGGTAAGATAGAAACATTAATATACATGTTCAGCTATATTTGCCATTTATTAAAACATTAGTAAGTAGCGTGAAATGTTATCCTGTTGGATCAAAGCATGCAAACTGTTGATTGGATTTGATGGGAAAGATCTGTAATATGACATTTAGGGCAGTAATGCTGCTTTGAGTGGCTACATATCTTTCCTAAAATTAAGGCATTATTGCCCAGAGAGTGGGCTGCCTTCGTGCACTAGTGGTGGGGAATTTGAAACAACCAGCTTTCTTGGGACTACGTCAGAGGGCACTGAGCAGGTTGCCGAGTCAAGTCGAGCCCTAGAGTGGCAGATTAGCTTCCTGAAAGGAGCTGGGAGATCACAACTCCTTCAGAATCATTTGTGATAAGACCGGCTTTTTATTTCCTTTTTTTTTGTTGGAATAATTGAAACCCATTTCTGAAATTACTGAGTGGGATTTGAAATTTAATTCACTTCTTCAATAAGATACATTGGTGAGGCTTTGCTGGTTGGAAGTGTTTAAAACTGTGTGGGATGCAGTTCTGACTGGCAGAAACTAATCACTGTGCAGTTCTCTTCAGCATTGCTGCATGCGTGATCCTTTTGTCAGCATGTGGTTTGGTCTATTATGAACATGTGATTTGTACGTGGAGGGTTGCTGCAGCACCCTCACTGAGAGGAGATTGAGAGCTTCAAGAAACAAGTGGCAGCTGGGTTAGAGCCCTTCTATGTCCCTTATTTTCAGCTGCCGTGCTTTGAATGCCTGCTCGTTCATACAGTGACATGAAAGTGTGCACTTAACTGAAATAGGACCGCCAGGAAACAAGAGCAGGAATAGGGTGCTGGGCCCCACCGTTCAATGTGATCATGACTCATCTACTCTGCCCTCCACTCCTCTGCATCACTTCCCCTTCATCCTCAGTTCCACGATCTTTCAAAGATCTCCGCCATAAATATATTCGATGATCCACCACTCTGGTGGACAGCTCCACCACTGTCGGGGGTCAGAGAATTCCAGATTCCAAAGACGTACATATTTGGGTAAATTGTCCCCAGTGTGTGTAGGATATTGTTAATATGCTGGGATTGCTGGTCATCACTAATTCGGTGGGCTGAAGTTCCTGTTTCCGCACTGAATCTTTAACCTAAACTAAACAAAGATTCAACTCCCTCAGATGGAGGAAATTTCTACGCACCTCAATTTTAATTGACTGCCCCTTGTTTTGTAATTATGCTCCCTTGTTCATTCATGACTGTCCCACTAGTGAAAACATCTCAACATCTACCCTGTTAAGCCTCTTTCTCATTAGAGTGTTTCCACTAATTTTTACAAATGTAGTTTGCAGCTGTTCGTGAAGGTTGTGTTTTACCGATGGGGGGGATTTGACTCGGTTCAATGAATTGAAAGCTGATTTGAGGAAAGACTGGATGAGCACTGGAACATTACGTAGCAGCTGAAAGCACAAAGGAGGGTTTTGCAGTGCTGTCAAATCTCTGTTGCTGATTGTTGCTGAGAAACTACTTTCCTGAAGCAGGTGGTTGGGTAAAAATCATTCCTGCTTATTCATTTCAGGTTCAAAGTGTAATGGGTCCATGTTGTTGAGACTGATTAAATGCTGATTGCTTCTGGCAGGTGTTGGTGTCGGTGAGCGACTCCACTCATTTAATCTGATGGTATGAATGCTCTAACTCTGAGTCGAATCTGAGAATTTTGTTTTTTGGGAGCTTTCCATGCGACTGGAATGAGGGGGAATTTCTTTTGCCTGAGGGTGATGAATCCATGGAATTCATTGCCATGGACAGCGGTGGTGTCCGTCTTTGGGGATTTTTAAAGTACAGATTGATAGGTTCTTGGTTAGTAAGGATGTCAAAGGTTACAGGGAGAAGTCAGGAGAATGGGGTTGAGTGGAAAAAATAGATAAGCCATGATAGAACAGCGCAGCTGACTCCATGGGCCGGATGACCTAATTATGCTCCAAGGTCTTATGAACTGCACATTGGCCTCCTTTGCTAACTCATTACCACTGGGTGTCTCAGTGTGAGCTGGCTTCATGCAGGAGAAATCTAGGTGGGTGTTCAGACTGGCATTCTGGAGCCAAACAGAAGCTTCGACAATGGGCTACTTTCTGATGTTGATGTTGTGCAGGAAAAAGTGCTTTACAGTTAGTAGTCTTGCATGTTTGGAGATGCAAGAGATTGAAGATGCTCGATTCTTGAACAAAAGACAAAAGTGCTGGTGGAAACATCTGTGGAGGGAATGGACATGATGTTTCAGGTTGGGGCCCTTCAGACTCGCAGACGAAGGAGGGTACAGAAGAACTGAATCTGTAGAAGGGTCCCGACCTGAAATGTCATCTGTCCATTCCCTTCACAGATTCTGCCAGACCCACTGAGTTCCCCCAGCACTTTGTGTGGTGTTCAGTGTCATGTGTTTGTCTCCCGAGCAAATCAGTTCAGAGGAGCTATTAAATGCCAACATTTACTTTGTACTAGTTTGCTGGATGTGGCCACTTATTTGTATGCTGAATTGAAGATTGATTAGAATCATTTGTTGATTGTGGTTCCCTGGTGTCCATGCACAAGCTGGCTTTGCAGTGAGCAATATTGTCACACAGCTGAGCTGATTCAGTTTATAAAACATCAAAGATTCCATAGACTAGGTTTTTATTTTGTCTCATACTTTTGCCACTTGGCCAAATTGTATCAGGTTATCCTACCCAACGATACTCCATAACATTTTTGAAAGCTGTCCTCAGTTTGTTGTCCTTCTGGTGTTGGTAAGCTCACTGTATCGTCAGGGTGAGCTCGGCTGTCCATTTCAGGGCAACGTTCGGACGGGGCAAGACAACTGAGTGCAGGAGACTGCAAACCCCAGCATGGAAATCTCCTCCTCCCAGTTTGACAGCTTCATTACTCCACCAAATTCCAATCATTTTGTTGATTTTAATTGGATTAAACATTTAATTATTTATAGGAGTCAGGAAAGCAATTTGTTTTCGAAAAACTAACCTCTCTTGAGTGCTTTATAAATAATGCTATTAACGATGTTCGGTAACCTTCCACGTTTAGACATTAAATATGGATATATCATGTACATCTAAATCACCAACATATTGAAATAATCTGTGGTCCTTCTACTGACACCAAGGGAACTTCAATGTCCACTTCCCTCCAGTCTGAGAAACAGCCTTTTGCTATTTCTGGTTCGTGAGAAAATCTGCTGTTAAAGGCTTTTTATTCCTCAGGAAGACTTATTATGGAGCACTTTAGTGGATGCCTTGTTTTGAGGTCGGTATATACTCATCAGTTGCATTCCCACCATTGACCCATACTGTTGATTAAACAAAAAACATCAAGCTAGGCACAATTTAACAAGATCATATAGGTAAAGCCACAGTGCCTGCCAATTCTGCCCCCAATTATTGTTTCTCAAACTTTCCCTGCGCAGTTTAAACTGACTTCATCTATTACGACCTCTGGCAGTCTATTCCACATACCTACCACCCTCTGTGGAAAAATTGCCCCTCGTGTCTCCTTTAAATCTTTCCACTTAAACTGATCCCCTCTGGCTTTGCACTCTCTTACGCTGGGGAAAAAGACTGACTCTCTATGCCCATCATATTTTTAAGGATCTCTAAGGTCAATCTGTTTTTTTTTCTTTGGTCATTTAAGGAGCCAAGAAACACTGATTTGAATATCCAGACCCTTCTGTCTCATTGTAGACGTTACTGATGCAAACTCGGGTCTAAACTTTAAAGGTCTTTGATTGTTCAGTTACATTTCTGCCTGCCAGCTTTGATACCAGTTTGTTCAGGCCACACCTCTTCTCATCCCATTGCAATTGACCCTTTTACAATTGATTATTTTTATCTTGACATGCATCTTTTTCCACCGCTAATTAATGTGATTAGTGCTTCCCGATTTTTAAGTGTCTGACCCCACATCTGTTGAGCACCCTGAGCATGCACTGCCTTCTATCCAGCCTTGAGCCTAATCTGAGTAGACTAACTCTTCCTGCAGAAGGTACTTCACGGTGCTTTGACTGATGTCCTGTTCCAATAGACCACAGAATTGATTGAGATGTTTAATAGGGAAAAATATCTGCTGAAGATGTTGCTGAATGTGGCCAGAGGATGAGCTTGGGCCGATTGAAGGAAACGTTGCTGCTGCTGATGCAATGGTGCCGGCTCAGTTGTCCAGCTGCCCTCTGGTTCTTCCATGGTCTGGGGAAAGACTCCAGTATGCGAAGACCCGCCTCATCAGGAAAGCAATGCAAGCTATGGCTCGGGTAGATGAGGACATGCCACTCGGCCCATGAAGCTGGATTTGCAGCAAACAAATGCAGTGTTGGTACCAGCATCTCTTGGTATCAGGGAGGTCAAGTCACACAGCACCCTGAGGGTTGAGTAAATTAAATAGGAGCTCTCAGCAGACAGGGCTGCATTTTCTTTCACTTTGTGCTTTTAATAAGGGCTCAAACCAACAGGGGTGGGATGGACTTCAAAGGCTTTGTGTCTGCAAATTAGCATTTTATTTTGAAACTTCAATGCATAATGTTAATACATTTTAATCACCAACAGGAATAATAGATGCTTCTGTATTTCTGGTTACGGCTGTTATGGTAACTTGGGAACTTCAAATGATAGCCTGTTGATAAAAAGCACATTATTTAGAAATGAAAGTTTTTATATGTAGATAAGAAAATGAAGTGGTAGCCAAATAGACATTATCAAAATCTAGAAGAAATGTTTAAAGTGGAATTCATTTTCTCTTGCTGTTTGTTTAGAATAATGAAAAATGTATTAATTCTTTGTTAATTTTGTAAGCGAGCGAGAATTTAATCAGATATAGATAAACAGCAAATGCTTTCATTTGCGTTTTTGAAGATTGCTATCATCAAGGTGGAGAATGCTGAGTGATGGTTGGCTGAACAGTGGACAAAGTCTGCCTCCTCACCCTGCAGGTCAGGAAGAAGCACTGTGCCATGGATTACCTGTGGCAAATACAGTGCCCTCCATAATGTTTGGAACAAAGACCCATCATTTATTTATTTGCCTCTGTACTCCACAATTTGAGATTTGTAATAGAAAAAATATGGTGAATCCAAAATGTATAAAAATACCCTTTAATAAAATCTGACAATGTGCACTTTAACCACATGTGATTTTTTTTTCTATTACAAATCTCAAATTGTGGAGTGCAGAGGCAAATAAATAAACGATGGGTCTTTGTCCCAAACATTATGGAGGGCACTGTAAATGGTAACTGGGCATCTGTGGACCATCGCCTCAATGTGGCTTCGCCACCATTTGTAACTCCAATCAAGGTGGTCACTGATACATTGGGAAGAGTGTACAGCCAGAGCTACCATAGCCAACATGTAAATAACTATAACACAGTGCATTATCTTTCCAGGCAGTGGAGAAGCTTAGCTGAGACTTTGAGGGTTATTACTTGAAGGGAAAATGTTAGCAGGTAAACAGCAAATTGCAGGGGAGGCGACTGGCATCGTTGCTCTTGCACACGATCAGCACAGACAATCTGCTTTGTTTTCATTATTTGTTTTTCTTGTAAACTGCCACTTGCCAATGTATGGAAACCCTTTAGGTGTTGGGGAATTAGACTGCTATTGTCACCAGCACAGCACTGTTGCACCCGACGGTGACTGCTCACTGTCAGTTTGCCTGAGAGGATGCTGAAGGAACTCTCCTGCTACTCTTTGGTAGTATGATGACTTTCTGCTTGTGTAGTGGAGAGGACAACCTGGACCTTTCACCTGAAGTGTTGTAGCTCGGACACTGCAGCACTCCCTCGGCATCTAGGCTGAAGGAACCCATTAGAAACTTTACACTTGAGGACCTTCTGAAAGTAAAACGCAAATAATTCAACTTTAGCAGAATATTGCTCGTCCACTGTGCTGCCATGAAAATAGTTCTGTAAACAGTAAGAAAGTAAGTGGAGGATCAAATAAATGATGGTTCAAATATATAAGTTGACAAAATCAGTCTGTATTTTTCACTTGTTCATAATATGCAATCTTATTCCAAGCCAGCCATGTGAGTAAGTTGCCAAAAGTACCATTGGTACCTTTTGAAATCTTGGTTGTACCGTTCACTGAAGATTATGAAGATATTGGAAAAAACCCATAATCAATCCTCTCTCAACCTTGACGCTGCTTTCTTTTTTTTTCAGGGACAGTTGGATTTTTCGCCTGTTTCTGGTTTGTTAACAAGATTTATAGTGTTGTGAAGGTAGATTAATAACGGCTTCCACATATATGTGTATTTTCTTTATCTTTGCATTTAAATATTTATCATGGCTTTAATCCTGGACACTTTCTAAACTTTTAATTACAAAATCTAGAATAACTACAACAATAAAAATAGATTAGTTGATGGTCTCTCACATTTTGCAATCATGTAATTATGGTTAGTGACAGTTCAGGAAAGGCTTGACTGTTCATTCCATGTTTGGGCGTCTCATTCAGTGCATAGAGTTCTTCCCGTTTGATTTGTAGTGCATGCTTAGGTTTGCTCTCTGATTCCGTGCCACTGGCAGAACTGCCTGCCCAGTAGATAGCATTTCAATATTTGGGCCCCTTTCTCAAGTGCAATGAACTACAGGAGAACCACAGAACAGCACCATTGCTGGACTTGCAGTGTGCACTTTCCCTTGGAAGCAGAGGGCGGTGAAGTGAACCCGCTCTGGTGATTCCAAAGATGTTGGTCGTTGTGCTCTCGTGGTTTTATTTTCAAATTATGTGCTCAAAAATAAATTTGAATAATTTGACTGAACGCGGACTTTCAAATGCTTCATTAAAACAATTGTAATAATATCGATTCTTTGTACATAAACAGCTCATTCACCTTTGTAATGTAAATATATGGAACTGCATTAATTCATGCCCTGCCCAGCCCCTCAGTTAGATCTTTGTTCCTGTTTCCAACAGAAGGGAGGATTTGATCTTTTATTGGTATTTTCTTGTACTGTGATATTTTGTAAATATTCCTAAATCCACATCAGTTTGAACAAAGGGTTGTGTATGTAGTGCTGAGTAGCACGGATTGGTGGCTTTATCTCCGCAGTGCCTGATTATGTCTTGAACATATACCAATATTTGTTCAATAAACTTGAGATGAATCACTTATTATACTTGTGTGCAGAGTTCTTAAATATTACTGTTTCATCTAATTGATGTTGATTCGATTGCACAATATTGTGTTTTAGTTGTCCTGTATAATCACAGCTTAGGTGGTCAACAACCCGAGGCCAGTTGTTATTACTGTGTCTACTGAGGACCAGGGATCTCGCATGTCTATTCTCTACACCCTTGCAAGTAGATTTCAATCAAGAAGAGTTTCTCTGACCTGAATGTGCAGAACTTTTTCCAAGCAATGTAGATAGGAATTGTCATATCTAGACAATATGACAATATTGATCATTCTAGTTCCATTTCCATCCTTATCATAGATCACCCATGGCACTGCCATGAGCTTCATCTTTCATTGAGGCTGGGGTTTTATTGTCTGACATGCATCATACATCTACAAAGCATTCTGAAAATACGGTAGAGCTGAGTATGTCCAAGGACGTACAGTTTTGTAAGTTAATTGGCTTTGGTATGTTGTAAATTTGAGCCCATTGTGTAGGATAGTTAGTATATGGAATGATTGCTGGTCAGCATGGACTCGGTGGGCCGAAAGGCCTGTTTCAGTACTGTATCTCTCTCTCTCTAAACCTAAGTAAAAGTATGCGGAAGATTCCTTACGGGGCTCATCTATGCAATGACACAGTTGGAGGGGAGAGGGGGTGTATATATACTGGTCAGACAGCACTCTAGCTGTACAGAGATCTGATCTTGGATATCACCTCACAGCTTCTCCTGCTTTCTTCATTTTGGTCATTTGCAGTTACTGCAAATGCCTGCACTTCTCCACAATTTGAAGTTGAAGTAATTAATTTAGTATAAAACTTGGGGAATTGAAATTAATCTGTGTTTTTCCCAGCTAAAGTTTAACATAACCTCCCTACTTTTCAACTCTCTCCCTCTTAGAATGCAGTTGCTGATTTTATGGCCTGTCTAACCTGTGGCACAAGTTTGTGATTGATAGTTCTATTGCGGTCTTTTCTAATGGGCATACCCTGACTTGCACCTTTTTGGTAAAGTGATGTCTCTCATCCTGTCAAAATCTACAGTCTCGTCTGCTTTGAACTTATTTGATAACTCCCTGCTCCCTCCTAATCAGAGGGAGAGACCGCAGAAAAAGTAACCAGCTGTGAGAGGATGCATTTGGAGGGAGAAAGTACAAAGGAAAGTGAAAGCTGGAAAAAGCAGATCTGTAGGGAATGCCAGGCAAGTCAGTCTGTGATTGGGGAAGAAAGATGAGCACATCTGGTATGTGCTTCCTGACTGCCCTCTCTCACACCCTGCAGTCCACGGGTGCAACATGGGTCATGTGCTGCTGTTTCCGGCATGTCCCTGCACCGGCTGCGCTCCACTGTTGCCAACTCCTGCTAATCTTTAACCTCTCATTCCCAGACAACCATCCTGTCGTATCCTGACTTTGAACTCCTTGCTCCTCTCCTGTCTATCTTGGCCCTTTCCTGTCTTTCTCAGCCATTACCAAGCATCATTTCACCAACCACCAAAACATTAGCCACAGAATGCTTGAATATTGTTGCAGGTAAGGAAATGAATTAATGACACTTTCCCCAAAGCATTTGTTGAATTTTACTTTTAATAATAGTTATCTTTCAATAGTTATCAATCAAAACTGACTGGACAGAATCAACCTTGCATTCCTGGGGTAAACAGATCACTCTGTGCACTGTGGTATGTAATGCCCATTACCACACGTCTATTCCCGACTTGTGACTGCAGTCTTTGGACCAATGCTTCAGTGATAATCCCAGTGTGTTGCCCGTTTGTATCAGACCTTCCTTCGCTGCAGCAGCAGTTTCTCAAACATTCTGCAGCTTTGCACAGATGCACTGGTCCATCCCAGAGACAAACACCAAGTCCGTGAGCAGAATGAAGATTGAGACCTTATCAGAATGTAACGCAAGGCAATGGGTGATGTCCCTGGCTAGTAGCCTCTAACATGATGTGTTCCTGGAGGACCATAACTGCCCTCCAACCCCTACTGTTGGTTCCTTGGCAGTTCCATCTTCACTGACCAACTGCTGTCAGACCAGGCTGTGTAACTCATAGGGGTAGCAATGCCATTCATTTACCTCAAACTCCAGAGCAGCCCTGAGGACTGATGAATCTGACACTGCATCTAACCCTGTTGCTTCCCGCTCTTCTAAAGGGTGCTGAGTTGAAACACCGACTCTACTTCCTTCACCACAGATCCTGCCTGACCTGCTGAGTCTTTCCAGCTTCTCTGATTTTGCTCGATCACTAACCATTGGACTGAAATATGACTACAGAATCTTGCAAACGTTCAGACTCAAAGCCAGACAAGATGGAAACAGGCCCTTTGGTCCAACTCGTCCACACTGACAATATGTCCCATCTACACCATTCCCAGTTGTCTGTGTTTGCCCCATATCTCTCTATAGTACCTGTCTCAGCTGCCTCCATTGGCAGCTCGTTCCATATACCTACCACTCTGGGAAAAAATTGCCCCTCAGATTCCTATTAAATCTGTAGCCTCTCGCCTTAAACTTATGTCCTCTAGTACTCTAGATTCCTCTACTCTGGGTAAAAGACTGTGCATTACCCTTTCCATAACCCTCATGATTTTATACACCTCGAAGATCACCTTACAGCTTCATGCACTTCCAACCAATAAAGTCCTAGCCTGCCCAACCTCTCCCTTTTGCTCAGGCTCTCGAGTCAGTGATAGTGTGGAAACAAGCCTCTAGGCCCAGCTTGCCCACACCAGCCAACATATCCCTACTACACTAGTCCCACCTGCCTGCGTTTGGTCCATATCCCTCCCAACCTGTCCTATCAATGTACCTGTCTAATTGTTTCTTAAACATTGGGATAGTCCCAGCCTCAACCAACTCCTCTGGCAGCTTGTTCCATACACCCACCACCCTTTGTGTGAAAAAGTTACCCCTCAGATTCCTATTAAATCTTCTCCCCTTCACCATAAACCTATGTCCCCCCTCGCCCTCGATTCACCTACTCTGGGGAACCTGATCTATTCCTCTCATGAATTTATACACCTCTATAAGATCACCCCTCATCCTCCTGCGCTCTAAGGAATAAACTCAGGAAATTGGCTCTCCGCTCGTCCTCCCGCAACAGGATCCTCAATTCCCTCCCCGCCGACCTCAGTCAGGAAGAATTGGCAACACCTCCTCTCTGTCCAAGCCCACTCAACCTCTCCCTGTAGTTCAGACCCTCCAGTCCTAGCATCATCCTCATAAATCTTCTCTACACTTCCCCACTTAATGGCACCTTTCCTATGACAGGGTGACCAAAACTGAACATACAAGTGCGGCCATTCATTCCGAGGAAGCCGCTGTTCACCGCCTACTCCCGCCCGTCCACCTGACCTCTCATCTTTCATCTTCGGTCACATAGTTCAACAGTGCAGAGGTGGTTCAGGATCAGACGTCGCAGTAACTTTAACCGCGCACTGCTGCACCGATTTATTCCAGCATTGATTAGAAAAGTTACGACATGTACTATCCATAAAAATAAGTTCCTCTTAAAATTCTCACGGATACCGGCAACATTCAAATGAAACAAACTGCACACGTGCAAACAGCGTCGCCACGGCTGGCGAAGGCATTGACCCTGCCTGTACCCTGGTCCTATTGCGGTCCCGCTCCAAAGGTCCAGCCCTGATCTGGGTCATTCGTTGGTTCTGGTTCCATCACCGGGCTGGGTCCAGTCCCTGGTCCATAGTTCGGTTCCTGATTCCGGTTCGATCACCGATCAGGGTTCCATCACTGGTCTAGGTCCCATCCCCGGCCCGGGTCATGTCACCGGTCCCCAGTCACGTCCCCGGTCTGGGTCCAGTCACTGTCCGGGTCCAGTCACCGGTCCCCAGTCTGGGTCCAGTTACTGTCTGGGTCCAGTCACCTGGTCCAGTCCCCAGTCTGGGTCCAGTTGTCTGGGTACAGTCACTGTCTGGGTCCTGTCACCTAGTCCAGTCACCGGTCCCAGTCTCGTCCCCCAGTCTGGGTCCAGTTACTGTCTGGGTCCAGTCACTGTCTGGGTCCTGTCACCTGGTCCAGTCACCGGTCCCAGTCTCGTCCCCCAGTCTGGGTCCAGTCACTGTCTGGGTCCAGTCACCGGTCCCAGTCTCGTCCCCCAGTCTGGGTCCAGTTCCCTGGTCCAGTCCCCAGTCTGGGTCCAGTTGCTGTCTGGGTCCTGTCACCGGTCGGCCCTGTGACCGGGCAGGAGGTGCAGCTCGTTGTCTGAGCTGCAGCTCGTCGACACTGTATCCCTGCGGCCGCCAGTGGCTGCAGTGACCGAGGCCTCTGCCCAGGATGTCGGGGCAGAGACGCGGGGAGCGGCCAAGTAGCCGGTGGGGTGCGGAGCCCTGGCGCTGGTGGGGATGGGGGCCGAGACCCCGGGCGGTGGTGGCGGCGGCGGGGGGCGGCAGCAGGACGAGGGCAGGAGGAGGAGCAGCTCTTGGCGGATGCCCCGGTGGAGGTAACCGTAGATGTAGGGGTGCGCACAGCACCGCGAGTGCAGCAGGATGAGGGCGGCGGCGCCGAGCCAGGGCGGGGGTCGCAGGGTCCCGGCCGCCGACACGGTTCCCAGGACAGTGTACAGGCCCATGCCCAGGAGGTGGGAGGCCACGGTGATGAACACCACCCGCGCCGCCTTGCAATGGCAGCGGCGCAAAGGGCCCCTACCCTGGCCCCTCTCCCCACCCGGGACCCGACCCCTCTCCGGGCCCCGACCCCTCTCCCCGCCCGGGCCCCGACCCCTCTCCCCGCCCGGGCCCCGGCTCCTCTCCCCACCCGGGCCCCTCTCCCCGCCCGGGCCAGGGGCCACCGCCGGCTGCACCCGCGCGTTTTGGCGTCGAGCAGCCCGGAACACCAGGCAGTAGCAGCGGAGCATGATGCCGGCCGGCAGCCAGAAGGCGAGCAGGGCGGTCAGCAGCGTGTAGGAGGGGCTGGACGCCCAGAGAAGGCGGCAGGAGCAGCGGCCGTCGGCGGCCACTCGGCCCCAGCCGTACAGCGGCGGCGTGCTCTGCACAGCCCCCAGGGCCCAGCTCAGTGCGATCAGACCGGCCGCCCGGCGAGGCGTCATGTGAGAGGGGTAGGACAGGGGGTGAATGATGGCCAGGTAGCGGTCGATGGACACCAGCACCGTGCTGTGGACGCTGACGAAGGCGAACAGGTGCAGAGAGACCACCAGCAGTTTGCAGAGCCCTCCGGCGAGGGGTGTGAGCCCGGGTACACTGCCCGCCACCGCCAGCGGCATCACCAGCAGCGTCTGCAACAGGTCCGCCAGCAGCAGGTTGAACACGAAGCGGTTGGCCACGTGGAGCAGCTGCGGCCTGTTGCGGAACACCGCCAGCATCAGGCCGTTCCCCAACAGCGAGGCGCACAACACAGCCGAGCCCAGGCCCAGCTCCAGCACAGCGGCGAGGGTCGCACCCCGGCCCGCGGGCTCCAGGCCGGGGCTGGTGGAGTTACCGAGGCCGGACATCCCCCGGCCCAGCCTGTTGCTCAGTCCCAGGGCCGGGCAGCCAGCGGGTCATTCCCGGGGTCTCCGAGCCGCGCTCCGCTCCTGGTCGACGCTCCGCCTCGCTGCCCCGTGGGCTTCGCACCGCCGGCGCCCGGCTTCACCTGCAAACACACAGTGTGGTCAGCGTGCGGCCCTCATTCCCCGGGCTCCCGCAGTAACACCCCCCATCTCCCCTTGCACCCCCCCCCCCATGTCCCCTTGCATCCCCCCATCTCCCCTTGCACCTCCCCCCCCATGTCCCCATGCACCCCCCCCCATGGGACCAATCACCCCGCACCCATAGCTCCCGCTCGCCCCTCACCCGGCGCCCGCGACCTTCTGCTGGAACCTCAAGATCTCAATAAACAATAGGTGCAGGAGGCCATTCGCCCCTTCGAGCCAGTACCGCCATTCACCGTGATCATGGCTGATCGTCCACAATCAGTACCCCGTTCCTGCCTTCTCCCCATCCCCCCCTGACTCCGCTCCTTCCCCGCTCCCCGCCCACCCGCTCCTCACGCCTCTCCCCGTTCTTCTTTATTTCACTCTGTTCTAACTACCCCGGAGCTCCATCCCTCCCCTCTCTCTTCTGCACCCTCTCGCCCACCACCATCTTCCCCCTCCACCATTGCCCCTGCACCTACTCCCCCAAGCCTCTCCCTTCCAACCCTCCCGCACCACCTCCTCCAGCTCTAATCCCTCCACCCTGTCCCCTCCAGCCCTCTCCTCCCCTCCCGGGGGGGTGTACCGAGCCACTCTCCCAGCACCGCCGGCCTCGCCCCCGGTTACTGATCGCCGACCGTCTCTCCCACGGAACCCACAGACACCTCCCCAATCCCAGGACAAGCAGCCCCACTGGGTCCATCTCCGTGACCCAGCCCCTCGCCTGCTCCGGCCCCGGGGGACAGTGCACCTAGCGTCGCCAGCCCGCACTTGATCCAGCCCAGGGTCCACCCGGGAAGACCGGCCGGGGGGGGGGGGGTGGTCAAGGAGCGAAGGGGGGGGGGGCGGGACAGGGAAGCGAGGGCGGGAGGGAGGGAGGGGGGCGGGAGGGAGGGAGGGAGGGAGGGGGAAGTGGGACAGGGAAGCGAGGGAGGGGGGTTTGGGAGGGGGGAGGGGTTGGACAGGGAAACGAGGGAGGGAGGGAGGCGGCGGCAGGAGTCCCGGGGATGGGGGCGGCTCGGGCTCAGGGAGATGCGCCGATCGCTGCAAGGTGCATCCCCCCCGCCCGCATCCTTCAGTTCCCCGGTTCTCACTCTCACGGCCACGGCTCCCTCTGCCCGGACCCTCGGCGCCGTTTCCCCGCTCACCGCCCGCCAGTGCGGCTCCGCTCCCACATCCCTCTCTCCCACTGCGCTACGCAGCGGTCGCCTCTGATGTCGCGGCCCGAATCTCGCAACACCGAGCGGGCGGGCCGGACCCTCCCGTGTATTCCCGGCGCTCGGTGCCGCACCGGGACCGGCCCGGGAGGCGACAGCTCTCACCGAATGAGCGACCCCCGAGCGGCGCCGTCCCGTCCTCCCACCGCGAGCCATCACCTCACCCGCCCTGCAGCCGCCGGGTAACGGAGGGAGGGGCTGACTCCTGTCACCCTCCCACCGTCACCCCCCCCACCGTCACCCCCCCTCCACCGTCACCACCCCCCACCGTCACCCCCCCTCCACCGTCACCACCCCCCCCCACCGTCACCCCCCCCCCACTGTCCCCCCCCACTGTCCGTCCCCCCCCACTGTCCCCCCCTCCACCGTCACCACCCCCCCCCACCGTCACCCCCCACCGTCACCCCCCCCCACCGTCACCCCCCCTCCACCGTCACCACCCCCCACCGTCACCCCCCCTCCACCGTCACCACCCCCCCCCACCGTCACCCCCCCACCGTCACCCCCCCCCCACTGTCCCCCCCCTCCACCGTCACCACCCCCCCCACCGTCACCCCCCCTCCACCGTCACCCCCCCTCCACCGTCACCACCCCCCCCCCACCGTCACCCCCCCACCGTCACCCCCCCCCCCACTGTCCCCCCCCTCCACCGTCACCACCCCCCCCACCGTCACCCCCCACCGTCACCCCCCCACCGTCACCACCCCCCCCGTCACCCCCCCCACAGTCACCCCCCACCGTCACCCCCCCACCGTCACCACCCCCCCACCGTCACCCCCCCTCCACCGTCACCCCCCCCCCCACCGTCACCCCCCCTCCACCGTCACCCCCCCCCACCGTCACCCCCCCACCGTCACCCCCCCCACCGTCACCCCCCACCGTCACCCCCCCCCACTGTCCCCCCCCCACTGTCCCCCCCCTCCACCGTCACCACCCCCCCCACCGTCACCCCCCACCGTCACCCCCCCACCGTCACCACCCCCCCACCGTCACCCCCCCCCACCGTCACCCCCCCACCGTCACCCCCCCCACCGTCACCCCCCACCGTCACCCCCCCACCGTCACCACCCCCCTCCACCGTCACCCCCCCCCCACCGTCACCACCCCCCCACCGTCACCCCCCCTCCACCGTCACCCCCCCCACCGTCACCCCCCCACCGTCACCCCCCCCCACCGTCCCCCCCTCCACCGTCACCCCCCCACCGTCATCACCCCCCCACCGTCACCACCCCCCCACACCTCCATAGTCAACACTCCACCGTCACCACCCACCGTCACTACGCCCCCCCCCACCGTCACCACCACCCCCACCGTCACCACCCCCCCACCGTCACCACCCCCCCACCGCCACTCCCCCACCGTCACCCCCCCCCACCGTCACTCCCCCCACCGTCACCACCCCCCACCTCCATAGCCATCACTCCCCCCCCACCGTCACCACCCCCCCCACCGTCACCACCCCCCCCCCCACCACCTCCATAGCCATCACTCCCCCCTCCCACCGTCACCCCCCCACCATCACCACCAGCTCCATAGTCATCGCTCCCCCCTCCCACCGTCCCCGTCATCTCCCACCCCCCCCCCCCGTCATCTCTCCCCTCCCAGCATCTGCCCCCTGTCATCCCCCCCAATCATCTCCCCATCCCCTCCCCCATGCCACCTCTCCCCCTTCTGCGCCCCGTCATCTCACCTGTCGTCTGCCACCCCACCCCCGGCTGTCGCTTCTCGATATCTACCGAAGAGGAGACACAAGGAACTGCAGATGCTGGAATCTGGAGCAAAACACATAGTACTGGAGGAACTCAGCGGGTCAGACAGCATCTTTGGAGGGAATAACAGATGGCATTTTGGGTCGGGACCCTTCTTCAAAATCTTGAGGCATGAACACCACCCACAGGCTGGAAAACCCTCCAATCACCGAGGAAACAGAGTCATACAGCATGGAACTAGGCCCTTTGACCCAGCTTGCCCATGCCGACCAAGATCTTCATCTACTTCTCACCTGCCTGTGATTGATCCATAGCCTCTAAACCTTTCCTATCCATGCACCTGTCCAAATATATTTTAAATTATGTTGTAGTACTTGCCTCAACTACCTCCTCTGGTCCATGTACCAATCACCTTCTGAGTGAAAAAGTTGCCCCTCTGGTTCCCATTAAATCTTTCCTCTTTCATATTAATCCTATGGAGTATCTGGGTCCTGTCCCAGACCTACCTGCGAAAACACTTACATGCCAAGGACTGTCTCCCTCAGGTGGAAAGGCCGGTAAATGAGGATGAACCGATTAAGGAATCGGGAAGAGTTGTGTATGTTTCTTTACCCAAGGGGGAGCAAAGAACATCTGCATGAATGAACTAAATTCCACAATACTCCCAGTGGGATTGGGCTTAATACCCCTGGCATTGCCACAATGGGCAGAATGGCCTCCTCCCGTTGCATGCCACTGTCAGCCAGAGTCACAGTGGGTGATGGGAGAATCTGGGTGGAATGTGAACTACTTTCTCTGATGGGATGGATGTTTAAGTTGAGTTTATTGTTACGTGTAACGAGGTACAATGAAAAGCTTTCAGTTCCTCGTGCTGGTGAGGGCAGGAACAGGGAGATACAGGATCTGAATGTGTGGCTGAGGAGCTGGTGCAAGGGGCAGGGATTTAGATTCTAAGACCACTGGGATCTGTTTTGGCATAAGGGTGAATTGTACAAAAGGGACGGATTGCAACTTAACAGGGGGGGGACCAGCATTCTGGCAGGCATGTTTGCCACTGCTACACGGGTGGGTTTAAACTCAATAGTGGGGAGGAGGAGAAAAAATTAGAAATACAAGGATAGAGTTAAAGGAAAAGGGAGTATAGGAAAAGTTAAGAAAGACACCAGAATTAATGGGGCAGAAAGTTCACGAAGGGATAGGAGAATATGGTCAAGTGAAATAGGAATCGATGTGAAAGGTGAGGTGAGTAATGGATTAAAAGTATATATGAATGGATGAGAGGAGATCTTATCGAAACATATAAGATTATTAAGGGATTGGACACGTTAGAGGCAGGAAACATGTTCCCAATGTTGGGGGAGTCCAGAACAAGGGGCCACAGTTTAAGAATAAGGGGTAGGCCATTTAGAACTGAGATGAGGAAAAACATTTTCAGTCAGAGAGTTGTGAATCTATGGAATTCTCTGCCTCAGAAGGCAGTGGAGGCCAATTCTCTGAATGCATTCAAGAGAGAGCTCAATAGAGCTCTTAAGGATAGCGGAGTCAGGGGGTATGGGGAGAAGGCAGGACGGGGTACTGATTGAGAATGATCAGCCATGATCACATTGAATGGCGGTGCTGGCTCGAAGGGCTGAATGGCCTCCTCCAACACCTATTGTCTATTGAATGCGTGAAGTAAAAGACGTAAAGTGGATGAGCTTGAGGCTCAGTTAGAGATTGGTAGATTGGTAGATTACAGAGACGTGGCTGCAGGAGGATCGGGGCTGGGAACTGAATATTCAGGGTTATACATCCTATAGAAAGGCCAGGCAGGTGGGCAGAGGAGGTGAGGTAGCTCTGTTGGTGAGGGATGTAATCTAGTCCCTTGCAAGGGGTCACAGAGGGACAGACGATGTAGAGTCGCTGTGGATAGAGTTGAGTAATTGTACAGGTATGAAGAACTAATGGGATTATCTACAGGCCCCCAAACAATGGCCTGGATATAGGGTGCAAGTTGCAGCAGCAGTTAAAATTGACATGTAACAAAGGTAATGCCACTGTGGTTATGGGAGATGTCAATATGCAGGTAGACTGGGAAAATCGGGTTGGTTCTGGACCCTAAGAAAGGGAGTTTGTAGAGTGCCTCCAAGATGGATTCTTAGAGCAGCTTGTACTGGAGCCTACCAGAGAGAAGGCAATTCTGGAATTAGTGTTGTCTAATGAACCAGATTTAATAAGGGAACAAGGTAAAGGAACCGCTAGGAGGTAGTGACCATAATATGATATGTTTTAATCTGCAATTTGAGAGGGAGTAGGTTAAATCAGAAGTGTCAGTGTTGCAGTTGAACAAAGGGGGCTATAAAGGCAAGAGAGAGGAGCTGGCCAAGGTTGACTGGAAAAGGATCCTAGCAGGAACGACGGTGGAATAGCAATGGCAGGAGTTTCTGGGCATAATCCAGAAGATGCAGGATCATTTCATTCTGACGAGGAAGAAGGATTCTAAGGGGAGTAAGAGGCAACCATGGCTGACAAGGGAAGTTAGGGATGGAATAAAACTAAAAGAAAAGTTATATAACAGAGCAAAGAGTAGCGGGAAGCCAGAGGATTGAGAAACTTTCAAAGGCTAACAGAAGGTAACATAAAGGACAATATGGGGTGAAAAGATGAAGTACGAGGGTAAGCTGGCCAAGAATATAAAGAAGGATTATATAAGCTTCTTTAGATATGTTAAGAAAAAAAGATTAGTGAAGACAAATATGGGTCCCTTGAAGGCAGAAACAAGTGAAATTATTATGGGGAACAAGGAAATGGCAGAAGAGTTGAACAGGTACTTTGTTTGTGTCTTCCTGAGTGATGACAGAACCAATCTCCCAGATATACTTAGAGGACAGAGGATCTTGGAGACAGAGGAACTGAAAGAAATTTGCATTAGGCGAGAAATAGTATTGGGTAGACTGATGGGACTGAAGGCTGATAAATCTCCAGGGCCTGATGGTCTGCATCCCAGGCTACTGAAGGAGGTGGCTCAAGAAATCATGTACACATTGGTGATCATTTTCCAATGTTCCATAGATTCAGGATCAGTTGCTGTGGATTGGAGGGTAGCTAATGTTATCCCAGTTTTCAAGAAAGGAGAGAGAAAGAAAACGGGGAATTATCGACCAGTTAGCCTGACATCGGTGGTGGGGAAGTTACTGGAGTCAATTATTAAAGAAGTAATAACAGCGTATTTGGATAGCAGTAAAATGATTGGTCCACGTCAGCATGGATTTATGAAGGGGAAATCCTGCTTGACTAATCTCCTGGAATTTTTTGAGGATGTGACAAGTAAAATGGATGAAGGAGAGCCAGTGGATGTAGTGCATCTGGACTTTCAGAAAGCCTTTGATAAGGTCCCACACAGGAGATTAGATTTTTTTTTTAGATTTAGAGATACAGCGCGGAAACAGGCTCTTCGGCCCACCGAGTCCGCGCTGCCCAGCGATCCCCGCACATTAACACTATCCTACACACACTAGGGACAATTTTCTTTTACATTTTACCCAGTCAATTAACCTACAAACCTGTACGTCTTTGGAGTGTGGGAGGAAACCGAAGATCTTGGAGAAAACCCACGCAGGTCACGGGGAGAACGTACAAACTCCTTACAGACAGCGCCCGTAGTCAGGATCGAACCTGAGTCTCAGGCGCTGCATTCGCTGTAAGGCAGCAACTCTACCGCTGCGCCACCATGCTGCCGGTTAGTGGGCAAAATTAGAGCGCATGGTATTGGGGGTATGGTATTGACATGGATAGAGAATTGATTGGCAGACGGAAAACAAAGAGTAGGAAGAAACGGCTCCCTGTCAGAATGGCAGGCAGTGGTGAATCGAGTGCCGCAAGGCTTGGTGCTGGGGCCACAACTATTTACAAAATATATTAATGATTTAGATGATGGGATTAAAAGTAACACTAGCAAAATTGTAGATGACACAAAGTTGGGTGGCCGTGTGAACTGCGAAGAGGATGCTAGGAGGTTGCAGGGTGACTTGGACAGGTTGAGTGAGTGAGCAGATGCATGGCAGATGCTGTATAATGTGGATAAATGTGAGCTTATCCACTTTGACGGCACGAACAAGGAGGCAGATTATTATCTCAATGGTGTCAGATTAGGAAAAAGGGAAGTGCAATGACAGATTAGGAAAAAGGGAAGTGCAACGAGACCAGGTACACCAGTCACTGGAAATAAACATGCAGGTGACGCAGGCAGTGAAGAAAGCTAATGGCATGTTGGCCTTCATAACGAGAGGATTCGAGTACAGGAGTAAAGAGGTCCTTCTGCAGTTGTACAAGGCCCCGGTGAGACCATCGAGAGTATTGTGTGCAGTTTTGGTCTAATTTGAGGAAGGACATCCTTGCTATTGAGGCAGTGCAGCGCAGGTTCACAAGGATGGCGGGACTGCCATATGAGGAAAGATTGGAAAGACTGGGCTTGTATTCACTGGAATTTAGAAGGATCAGAGGGGATCTAAAAGAAACATAAAAACATAAAAGGATGAGAGGGGATCTAAAAGAAAACATAAAGAAACATAACATTATAAAAGGACTGGACAAGCTAGATGCAGGAAAATGTTTCCCAATGTTGGGGGAGTCCAGAACCAGGGGCCACAGTCTAAGAATAAAGGGGAGGCCATTTAAAACTGAGATGAGAAAAATTTCTTCACCCAGGGAGTTGTGAATTTGTGGAATTCTCCGCCACAGAAGGCAGTAGAGACCAATTCACTGGGTGAATTTAAAAGAGAGTTAGATAGAGCTCCTGGGGCTAGCGGAATCAAGTGATATGGGGAGAAGGCAGGCACGGGTTGCTGATTGTGGATGATCAGCCACAATCACAATGCTGGCTTGAAGGGCCAAATGGCCTCCTCCTGCACCTATTTTCTATGTTGAGTCAAGTCCAATAGATGATGGCCAGGGACTATTGTCTTTCTCAAGACTTTCATCAATGTAAAAATGTACCTGCATGAAAATGTTGAGGGGGGCAGGTCTGATTATTTCAAGTTGGAAGACAATATGAAAATTGGTGGAGTTGTGGACAGTGCGGAAGGTGGTAAGGTACAGCAGGGATCAGCTGGAAATATGGGCAGAGAGATGACAGAATTTAATCTGGACAAATCTGAGGTGTTAAGGTTTGAGTGGTTAAATGTAAGAGAACTGTATACAATACATGGTAGGGCCTTAAATAACAATGATGTGCAGAGGGATATTGGGGTCCAGGTTCCTAGCTCCCTGAAGGTAACCACACATGTTGATAGGATGGTTAAGGAAAGGCATGTGATATGCTTGGTTCATTGATTGTGGAACTGAGTATAAAAGTTGGAAAGACATTTAGCAGTTTTGTAGGAATTTAGTTAGGCTGCATTTGGAGTATTATGTGCACTGGCCTCCTCATTACAGGAAGTATACGGAGGCTTTGGAGAGGGTGCAGAAGAGGTTTTCCACAAAGCTTCCTGGATTAGAGAGTATTACCTATAAGGAAAGGTTGACCAAAATGGATTGTTTTCTCTGGAGCATCGGAAGCTGAGGGGAGACCTGATAGAAGTTGACAAAATTAGTTTAGTTTATAGTCACGTGTACCAAGGTACAGTCAAAAGCTTTTGTTGCGTGCTAACTAGTCAGCGGAATGACATGATTACAATCGAGCCATTCACAGAGTACGGATACATGATAAGAGAATAACGCTTAGTGCAAGATAAAGCCAGTAAAATTCGAGCAAAGATAGTCCGACAGTCTCCAATGAGGCAGATAGTAGTTCAGGACTGCTCTCTAGTTATGGTAGGATGGTTCACTTGCCTGATAACAGCTGGGAAGAAACTGTCCCTGAATCTGGAAATGTGTGTTTTCACACTTCTATACCATTTGCCCGATGGGATAGGGGGGAGCAGGAGTGGCCAGGGTACGACTCGTCCTTGATTATGCTGCTGGCCTTGCCGAGACAGCGTGAGGTATAAACGGAGTCAATGGAAGGGAGGTTGGTTTATGTGATGGTCTGATTCATATTTCTCTGCAATTCATATTGTCCCTGTACCCAAAAAGACATGGATCACTGGTCTTAATGACTACAGGCCTGTCGCACTTACATCTGTCGTCATGAAGACCTTTGAAAGATCTGGCCCAGCTGAAAAACATCACAAACCCCCTGCAGTTTGCATATAGGGCCAATAGATCGGTGGACGACGCAGTCAATCTAGGGCTGCACTTCATCCTCCAGCACCTAGACCGCAAGGGGACCTATGCCAGGATTCTATTTGTGGACTTTAGCTCTGCTTTTAACACCATTGTGCCAGAGTTACTACACTACAAACCCTCCCAGCTGACTGTGCCTGAACCCCTCTGTCAGTGGATCATCAACTTCCTGATGGACAGGAAGCAGCATGTGAGGCTGGGAAAGCACATCTCGGACCTGCAGACCCTCAGCATAGGAGCACCGCAAGGCTGCGTGCTCTCCCCTCTCCTTTACTCTCTCTACATCAACGATTGCACCTCCACAGACTCCTCTGTCAAGCTCCTCAAGTTTGCGGATGACACTACCCTGATTGGACTGATCCAGGATGGGGAGGAATCTGCCTACAGACGGGAAGTGACACAGCTGGCGTCCTGGTGCCATCACAACAACCTGGAGCTCAATGCTCTCAAGACAGGGGAACCAATTGTAGACTTTCGAAGAGCTCCCCCTCCCCTCCCCCCACTCACCATCAACAACGCCATAGTCACATCTGTGGAGTCATTTAAGTTCCTTGGAACTATCATCTCCAGGGACCTTAAATGGGAGGTCACCATCGACTCCACAGTCAAAAAGGGCCAACAGAGGATGTACTTCCTGCGGCAACTGAAGAAACACAATCTGTCACAGGCAATGATGGTCCAATTCTATACTGCTATCAATGAGTCCGTCCTCACCTTCTCCATCATGGTCTGGTTTGGCTCAACCACCAAGCACGACATCCGGAGGCTGCAACGGATCGTTCGCACAGCTGAGAAGGTTGTTGGCTGCAACCTTCCCCCCATTGACGAACTGTCCACATCAAGGGCCAGGAAGCAAGCGGGCAAGATCATCTCTGACCCCTCTCACCCTAGCCACAAACTCTTCGAAGCACTTCCCTCTGGAAGGTGACTCTGGACTGTCAAAGCAGCCACAGCCAGACATAAAAACAGCTTTTTTCCACGAGTGATAGTTCTACTCAATACCCAAAGTCTGTAGTCTCTTTTTTGCTCTGGTTTATTTTCACCCACATGTTTAGACCATAATGTTGTATCCTTATTGTTTTGATGTGGTTATGCTTTATTCTTAATTGTTAACTGTATGTTTGTGTTGTCATTTGTGAGCGGAGCACCAAGGCACATTCCTTGTATATGCATACTTGGCCAATAAACTCATTCATTCATTCAGAGACATTGGCAATTTCCTGACCGTTGCTTCAATGTGGGTGGTCCAGGAGAAGTTGTTGGTGATATTTACTTCTCAGAATTTGAAGTTTTCAACCATTACTACTTCGGCGCCATTAATCCAAACTGGGGTATATGTATCACTTCGCTTCCTGAAGTTAATCATTATCTCCTTTGTCTTGCTGACAGAGCAAAGTTGTTGTCTCAACACCAGGACACAAGGTTTTCAATCTGCTTCCTGTTCTCTGTCCAAGGGCATAGCTATGGAAAATAGCTCCTATGGCAAGCACTGAAATCGCGCCCGGTCCAAACA